>NW_016928426.1:0-513 GCF_001483705.2 Eufriesea mexicana
GTACAACGTTATGCCTGGCTCTGGGGAGGCAAGCAGCAGCTGCCGCGGCACGTTACGTCGAGCAATGCTACGTTTGGTTAGGTTAGGCTTGGTCATGTTATGTTAGGTTATCTTCGTCTCTTGCGCTACACACTGCTATTCGGTCGTTCTCTGCGCTCCACATTGCTCGACTATACCCCGCTCGACCCTGGGGTGGTGAGCAATAGTGGCTGTGGCATGTTAGGATCAGTTACGTTATGGTCGGTTGGGTAAGGTGATGTTAGGTTATCATCGACACCTGTGCTCTTCACTACCATGCGATGGATATCTGTGCACTACTGCTCCCTAGTATGTACATTCGACTTATCTCTGTGGAGGCCAGCAATAGCGTTATCCCCATGTTAGTTTGTGGTAGGCTACGCTTGGATATGTTACGTTTGACTACGATAGGACATGCTTCTTTGGCTTTTGTGCCATTCACTGTTATTCGGTGGATTTCTGCGATCTAATGAGCTCTGGTATGCTCTGCCTGGC
>NW_016928427.1:0-372 GCF_001483705.2 Eufriesea mexicana
CCTAAGGCGCCGGGACTACTATTGCTGGCCTCCCCAGAACAAAGCAGAGGATATTAGACCACAATACAGCGCAGATGTTCACCGAACAGCATTATATAGCACAAAAGTCCATGCTACCACCTCCTACCCTAAACAAAAGTCCATGCTACAACCTCCTACCCTAGCCAAGCGTAACATAACCATGCTTAGCATAAACAAAACTAGTGTGCCGGGAAACCAAGCATAACATAACCATGCTTAGCATAAACAAAACTAGTGTGCCGGGAAGACAATTACTGACCTCCCCAGAGTCGATCAGAGTATAGTAGAGGACGGCAGAGCGCAGAAATCCGCCGAATAACAGTCTATGCGAAGACTGTCCGTGCTATCCAA
>NW_016928428.1:0-671 GCF_001483705.2 Eufriesea mexicana
AATCTACCGAATGGCAGAGTACAGCACAAACCGAAGCCATCCCGGCCAGGCCCAACCCTAACCTAACGTAACAAAATGTGACATAGCACAACCTATCGTGTCACTACCACTATTGCTGGCCTCCACATATACAAGCAGAGCAAATTCGAGGGGAGTAGAGCGCAGGAATCCATAGAATGGCAGTGTACATCAGAAAAGTCAAAGCTATCCAAACGTAACCCAAAGCATCGTAACCAAACCGAACGTAGCCTAACTCAACATAACGTGCAGCTGCCGCTATTGCTGAACTCCCCAGGGGCAAGAAGAATATACTTCAGCATAGTAGACGGCAGAGGACCACCGCACTGCAGTGTAGAGTACAAAAGTTGAACCTATCCTATCCTTACTTGACCTAACATTACCTAACCAAGCGCAGTAACTCACCCGAACATGACGAGGACACCATTGCTGACATCCCACAGCCAAGCAGAGTTATCTAGAGCAGAGTAGAGAGCAGAGATCCGCCCGAGAGCAGTGTAAAGCACAAAAGCCAATGCCACACTGGCCAAACGTAACCAACCCTACAAAACCGAACGTAACATGACTCAACCTAACGTGACGCCGCCACGATCCCTGCCTTCTCCAGAGACCAGCAGAGAGTGATAGAGCGCAGTAGAGCGCAGAAGTCCACA
>NW_016928429.1:0-359 GCF_001483705.2 Eufriesea mexicana
AACTCCGTAGAATCGCAGTGTATAGAACAAAAGTCAAGGATATCTTGTCCTAATCTATCCATACGTATCATAACCAAATGCAACATAACTCAGCCTAACGTGCAAAGGCCACTACTGCTGGCCTCCCCAGAGCCAAGCAGAACATATCGGAACAGAGAAGAACGCAGGAATTCACGGAATAGCATTATATAACACAAAAGTAACAGCCATCCTAACCAAACATAACCAATCGTAACCCAGCCATACGTAAGACAACTCAACCTGACGTTCCGAGGGCACTATTGTCGGCCTCCCGTGCGCCACACAGTGCATATTAAAGGAGGGAAGGGCGAAGAGGTCCATAAAGTCGCAGTGTATAG
>NW_016928429.1:9710-10018 GCF_001483705.2 Eufriesea mexicana
ACTGAATTGCAGTGTATGGAGCAAAGTCTAAGCCATACTAACCAAACCTAACCTAACATAGCCTAACCAAACCAAAAGCATCGTAACGCAACCATGCGTGCCACTGCCACTATTGCTGGCCTCCCGAGGTTCCAGAAGATGATAGTAGAGCAATGCAGTGTACAGACATCGACCGAACAGCAGTGCACAGCACAGAAGGTACAGATGTCCTAACAAAACGTATCATAACCTAGCCGAGCCAAGCGTAACTTATCTCATCCTAATGTGCTGCGACTACCATTACTGGTCTCCCCACAGCCATGCAGAAC
>NW_016928430.1:0-545 GCF_001483705.2 Eufriesea mexicana
ATATTTCCTCCTTATTTATGCGAGAAAGTATACTCACCACGATATTAGTCGAAAATGTTAATACAATTGAGCTTTCCAGTATGATTCCAATGCATTGCAACGGCTATAGCATGCCAATAGAATTCTTCCTCCTAATTTACTCGGGAAGGTTTGCTCACCACGATGTTAGTCGAAAATATCAATGAAATTGAACTTTCCAGTCTGATTCTATTGCGCTGCAATGGCTATTGATCGACAATGGAATCTTGCCTCCTTATTTATGCGTGAAAGTTGCTCACCATGATATTAGTCAAAAATGTCAGTAAATCCGAACTTTCCATTCAGATTCTGCTGCATTGCAATGGCTACTGCAGGCTAAAAGACTCTTTCCTTCTTATCTAAGCATGAAAGCTTGCTCACCACGATATTACACCACGATATTTGTCGAAAATGTCAATAAGATTGAACTTTCCACTCAGTATCTATTGCATTGAAATGGCTATAGCACGCCAATACAATCTTTCCTCCATATTTATGCGAGAAAGTTTACTCACCACGATATTAGT
>NW_016928431.1:0-218 GCF_001483705.2 Eufriesea mexicana
CATTGCAATGCTGTAGAATATGCCTGCAAAGTTCAATTTTATTGACATTTTCGACTAATATCGGGTTCATTTAGCTTTCATGCATAAATAAGGAGGAAAGATTCCATTGGCGTGCCATTGCCATTGCAATGCTATAGAATCTTGCGGGAAAATTCAATTTTATTGATATTTTCGACTCTTAGCGTGGTAAGCCAACTTCATTGCATAAGTAAGGGGGA
>NW_016928431.1:237-515 GCF_001483705.2 Eufriesea mexicana
GGAAAGATACTTTTGGCCTGCTGTAGCCATTGCAATGCTGCAGAATCGGGCTGGAAAGTCCAATTTTATAGATATTTTCGACTTATATCGCGGTGAGATAACTTTCTTGCATAAACATGGAGGACAGACTCTATTGGCGAGCAATAGCCAATGCAATACTATAGAAACTGGATGGAAAATTCAATTTTATTGACATTTCCGACTAATACCATGGCGAGCTAACTTTCTCGAATAAACAAGGAGGACAGATTATAGTGGCATGCTATAAAAATTGCAAT
>NW_016928432.1:0-900 GCF_001483705.2 Eufriesea mexicana
GATAATTCCCCGTAATGGGAGTACATAGCACAAAAGTCGAAGCTACCGCTACCAAACACAGCCAAACCAAGCCTATCCAAGCGTAGCACGACAAAACCTAACGTGCCGCGACCGCTACTCCTGGCCTCCGCAGAGGCGGGCAGAACATATTAGATAAGAGTGGAGCGCAGAAATCAATAGAGCGCCAGTGAATAGCAGAAAGGTCAAAGGCATCCAAACCTAACCCGTGCCAACGTAACCTAACCAAACGTAACACAGCTCATCAACGTCGCGTGTCGCGGCAGCTATTTCTGGCATCCCCAAAGCCAAGCGGAGCATATCAGAGCACGGTGGAGCGCAGAAATCTGCCGAATTGCAGTGTACAGCGCTAAAGTCGAGAGTATCCAATCCTAACCTAACCAAATGTAACATAACCAAACGCATCGTAACTCAGCCTAACGTACTTAGTGCAATCGTCCTGGAGTCCCCGGAGACAGCCGGAATGTGATAGCGCACAGTGGAGCGCAAAAGCCCAGAGAGCAGCAGCGTCCAGCACAAAAGTCACAACTACCCCAAAATAACCCAACATAAGCTAGCTTATCCAAACGTGGCCTAACCAAACCTAACGTGGAGCTACCACTGTTGCTGTCCTCCACAGAGACATGCACAGCATATTAGGGCAGTGTATGGCGCAGAAATCCATAGCATGTTAGTGTACATCGGAAAAGTCAAAGATATCCAAGCTTAACCCAATCTAACATGACACAACCTAACGTAGCAAAGCTTAACGAACGTGCCGCGACAGCTATTGCTGCCCCCCACCTCAGAGCAAAGCAGAGCGTATTAGACCACAGCAGAGCGCAGAATTCTACCGGATATCAGTGTGAAGCATAAAAGTCTATTTCAACCTAACCAAACCTA
>NW_016928433.1:337-1263 GCF_001483705.2 Eufriesea mexicana
ACATCCATAAATATATACATCCATACATTCATACATACGTACATCCGTCCATGCATACTTCAATCCATCCATGCATCCATTCATCCGTACACACATTTATCCGTATATCCGTAGACTCATACCTCAATCCATACATCCATACACATAAACATCCATCCATTCATACATCTATACATCCATAATCCATCCAGGCATCCATACATTCACCGAACCATACATCCATCCATCCATACTAGCACCCATCCATACATCCATCCATACCGCAATCCATCCATACATCCATTCATCCGTACATACATTTATCCGTATATCCGTCCATCCATGCCTCAATCGATCCATACAACCATCCATCCATACGGCCATCAATCCATACATTCGTCCATCCATACTCCAATTCGTCCATACATCCATCCAGCCATACAACCACCCATACATACATCCAGCGATCAATACATCTACCCACCCATACATCCATTCATCCATACATCCATACAACCACACACCCGTACATCCATAAATACTTCCAATCGTACGTCTATCATTCTGTACATCCATCCATCCGTACATCCATACATACATACATCCGTGCAACCATACATTCATGCATCCATACACCTGTACACCAATACATCCAACCATCCATATATTCTGCCACCCACACATACATCCATCCATACATCGATCCATACACACAACCATACACCCATAAATTCATACATCCATACGTATATACATCCATACATTCATACATACGAACATCCGTCCATCCATACCTCAATCCTCCATACATCCATCTATCCACAAAACCATTCATCCATACACACATCCATCCATACATCCATTTTTCCATACAACCATCCATTAATACATCCAGGCATCCATACATTCACCGAACCATACATCCATCCATCCATACTAGCACCCAT
>NW_016928434.1:0-1218 GCF_001483705.2 Eufriesea mexicana
TGGCCAGTAGTAGGGGTCTCGTCACGTTACGTTGTGTCTGGTTACCTATCGTTAGGTTAGGTTAGGAAGGTTCGGTTAGGATTTCTTCGCGTTTTGTGCTATACACTGCTATTTGGTGGATTCCTGCGATCTACATTGCTCTAGGGTCCTCTGCTCCACTCTGTGGAGACGAAGAATAGTGCCGGCGCCACATTGGTCTGTCTTATATTACGATTGGATAGGTTAGGTTAGGATACGTTTCGTTAGTGTAGCTACTACTTTCGGGCTGGGCACTGTTCTTCGGACTATTTCTGCGATCTACTGCGCTCTGCTAAATTCCGCTTAGCTCTGGGGTCGTCAGCAGCAGAGGACGCTGCACGCTATGTTGAGCTATGCTTCGCCTAGTTAGGTTAGGTTAGATCAGCTTAGGTTGCGATATCTTCGACATTTGTTCCATTCACTGCAGGGCGATGGATTCCTGCGCACTTCGGTGCTCTGGTACATTCTGCTTTTCTCTGTGGGTGCCTGCAATAATCGTTTCGTCATGTTAGGTTCAGTTATGTTCCGTTTGGTGATGTTACGTTTGGCTAGGTTGGGACAGGCTACTTAGACTTTTGTGGTATGCACTGCAATTCCGTGGAATCCTGCGCTCTAGTGAGCTCCAGTACGCTCTGCTTGGCTCTTGCGATGCCAGCAATAGTGGTCTCGGCAAGTTAGCTTGAGCTATGCTACGATCGGTTATGTTACGTTTGGTATGGTAGGATATTATAGTTCTGACTTTTGAGCTATACGCTCCTATCCGCGGATTACTGGGCTTATCTGTGTACCAATATCTTCTGCTTGCCACTGTGGTGGCCAGCGATGTCTATCTCCGCACGTTAGGTTTAGTTAAGTTACGCTTGGTTAGGTCAGGATATGTCAGTTGAGGTTAGGATATCTTCGTCCTTTGTGCCATACACCGCTATTCGGTGGGTGTCTGCGCTCTCGTGTGCTGTAATGTGGTCCGCTTTGCTCCGCGGTGGCCAGTAATTGTGTCCTCGGCACGATAGTTTGGGTAAGGTTACGCTTCGTTAGGTTAAGTTAGGACATGTTTGGCTAGGATATATTCTACTTTTGCGCTATACACTGCTGTACGGTGGATTTCTGCACCCTATATTGATCTAGTGTGCTCTACTGGACTCTATTGCATTGCAAAGGTTATATCAAACCAATATATTGTTTACGGCTTGTATATGTAGA
>NW_016928435.1:0-64544 GCF_001483705.2 Eufriesea mexicana
TAATAACAGATAATGCGTGTTACTGTTCTTGAATATTTCTTTCGTCAGTGGCAGTAATTAAAAAGCTGATGAAGGATAACACTATTTCACAAATCGCTTTGTTCAGGGACTGAAAGTTTTATTTTGATGCGTGTAAATATTCCATCAGTGCTACCGGCATGTTGGATTCGCTTCGACCAGAAGTATTCTGCGATTGGGCAAAGCTGTGTGTCGTTTTCGCGGGAAGATGCTTCGTCTTTGAAATAGCCATATGCTGAAGTATCGATGTGAAATATCAAACGATGTTTCTTACATTTATTAATATCAATGAAGCAAATATAAATATATTTCTGTTACGAAAAATTCTAAATTTCTATTATTAATTCATGAACTTGAATTATTAATTATTCCACTATACTAATGGAAAGATAAATCATTAGTATCTACGGCAATAATTCAAACACTCTATGCAATAATCACGAATAATTATTGAAATAACAAGCAATTCACATCCAAAATTATATTAGAAAGCTCGCTAAGGCTGTACCTTTACGATGCAATCTTTATAGTTGATGAATTAAATATAGACGAACATGAAGTCACAGATGAAGATGAGTGGCTTTGTTGTTGGTAGAAAGAAAATAAAACTGCAATAGTTATATGCTAAAGTATTTTCTATTCATTTCGAAAGTTTCACATATAAACGTTAAATGTTAACAACATAATAAACAATGATATATAGAAATTTACTTTTTATCCTTTCCTTCATTGCTATAAAATATAAATATAAGATTATATAATACAAGTCAATAAAAATTCCACTTTCTATAACATAGTTATAATGTAAACACTAACTTTTTCTCTTTCTTTATAACTTCTAACTCTTCCTTAGTTTTTACTTCGTCGTTACTTTCATCAATTAAATGATCATGCGCTGATTTGTACCTATCACTAAACTTTTTATTTAATATCACAGTTTCTTCTTCATTCTCCACTGCTCCTTCACCAAATGATAAAATATTGAAATCTCTGTAACAATATTTTTCATTACAAAGAACAATACTATCAGGGCTAAATTCTGCAAACATATATGATTTTTACTTTATTGCTGCTGTCTTAGTTTTTGAATTGTCCTTTACTTCTTCACTTTCTTGTACTGTTATTCTTGGTATAATATCAGAAAATAGATTATTCAATATCATAATTTTTATCAATCTTGGAGGATAAAATGGTCTAGCATTCTACAAAAAAGAGGTAATATTATATTTATATCAATTCTTGATGTATTTCCTTGTAAACATTAAATTTACCTCACCTACAAGTGCTTCTGCAAGTTTAGGCATGTAATATATAGTTTGTCCAGTACCCTTACAAAAGATTGTATGTTTATTATGCAATTCTAATGTGGAACCAAGAGTAAATAAGAATTGGAAATCATTGTCATCTTCTCCAGCATAGCCACCAGCAATTAAACCTCGTCCACAGGAACATAATCTTGTACGAAAATCGTCCTAAAACACATATATCTAATAATTATTTTTGAATAAAAAACGAATTCATTTTACTTTTAAATATGGTCTCACTTTAAATGGCTCTCAATATATTTTACAATCTTCTCCTGTATCTGTAGGATCACCACCTTGTGTATGAAATATATTGTTACCCCAATAACCTTCCATACATAATTGTATGAAATTTCTACATGTCTTCGGAGTTTCTTTGACCCATAATTCTGCCTCAATATCACCAACAGTTGTTTTCATTACAACCTAGTTATAACAAATATATTAGTTTTATTCATGTACAATGTTTTCAAAATCAAATTTATTAAAATTTATTATTTATTATTGCAATTCAAATTAGAAATTATTTAATATGTTAATATAGAAATTTTGAAAGTAAATATTGTATATCGGTTAAATTTTTAAAAACAGATATACAATCTATTGAAACATTATTAACTAATACTTACTACATTACCCTTAGTGACTGGCTCTTACATATAAATATTACTCATGTTTGTGAGTTTCCTATAATAAAAAAAATCCATCGTCAATATTCCATATTAAATCTTCAGTCATTTGTAAATCAGTCAACCAAATGGTTCTTTTCTCAAATAATCATCAACAGATAAGACATACCTTTATGTCCTTTTAACATTAGCTTCACTGGCCCAATCAATTCCACGTGCCACAGCCCCATTATTCCTGTTGCTTTTATAGTCTCCAAGTTCCTATAAACATTTCCATACACTTGTATCTTAATGCGACATTTACACTCTATATTTAATTTATCCTTATCTTTCATAGCTATTACCAAGTGTTCATTCTCTATCTCGTCAATGATTCTCATATTTGCATGTTCATGGCACACATCCTCTCTCTTGATACATTTGCTGCTCCTTTCCTGTTTCTTGATTCGACATAATATGCGTTTACTCTTCGCACTGCTTTCATTCGAACCACTCTCTTTTCTTTATGAAGAATTTTTTCAGACGCAGCGAGTACACACCATTGTTTGCAGGACTTCAAAGTTCAAGCTTTATTGTATCTATCTTCCTAGGCGTCAGGCAACTTACTGATCACCTGTAATAATGGCTCGCTTGCCTATCGACACGATGTGTTTTTGTCGCTCGCCGGGATTTGTTTTTAGAAGAAAACGAGTGGGGGAACTTTTGTAAGCGAACCGATTCGTCCGCGGGACACGTACAGGAGTAGCCAATGGGGTAGTGTGAAGAATTTTTGCAAATATCTCGGAAATTAAAGCCAAGCTACAATTGTTGTTCAGATAAACGGTGTTCAGAATCTCGTCCTCTACAATATGTTTAAAAATCATAGGGATCGACTCACGCATTCTGCAGTTTTTGACAATTTTATGTTTTTTGTTAAAAATCTAGTAATAGCACATTTCTTTTCCAAGCCCTCCGATCTATATTTCTTATTGAGGCACAAATAAAATCTTTTATGAAAAAATCGGAAAGAAAGATGCGTTTAGAGCAAAGACGCTCAACTACATATTTACCATAATTTTTATTTTGTTTTCAGGTATTATTTATTTTTTTATTTCAGCTTTTAATTATTTTTCCTTTTTTCAGCTTTTAATTGTTTTTTCTCTTTTCAAATGTTATTGGCTCCTTTCTATTTATTTTTATTTGATTTTTCGAATATTTCGTATTAGACTGTTTTTCTTACATAGTATTTTTATTATTTTGTAACAAATGTATACTACCATAAGAAAGCGTAAAAAATAAACTTTTTTATTAAGAAATTTTATTTACAATTGTTTATTTACAATGTTTTCATATGCGAAAAATGAATATAAAATAATTGAGAAAGACTATCAACTATGGAGACGGGAATCGAATCGAGGTCCTTCAATTCTAATTCTCGATTGTCGCCGCTAGGCAACGATTTCACTTGAAAACAATTGGAAATAAATCTGTAATTAAAGAAGTAATAAAAATTTAATCGTAAATATCTAAAAAGTTATTGAGTAGTTGCGGCCATAATGACATATATTCTTGAACTTGATGACGAAATCTATAAATCTGTAAAGTTTCAACTATATCGGTGATCCGAAGGACTTGCCCTCTCCTCGTTAAACAAAAGAATGCATACTTCACGAATCTCCAACCGCTATTTTCTCGAAAATAAAGCCTCGAACAAAAAAATTATATTCTTTCTTTTCGACTTATTTTTAGATGTAGAATTAATTTCTGCTCGATTATACCACCAATTACCACTCTGTATATAATAAATTTTTAATTGGTGCGAAATCACATTTTCCTTCAAGATATTTAAATTTATTTAAGAAGCATTATAATAAAAATTATAATACACAGCTGGAAAGAATAATTTATATTACTAATTCGTCATTTGAGAAACTAGTCTTTTTCAGCTGGAAATTGAGAGAATGTGTGCAAGAGTTAAATTAACATAACATCACGACATTGGTAAAATATAGTCATATATATTTGCATCGCTTTGTTTTTAGACATTATATTAATACCTATATTGGATACATCTCTAACGACGCTTATTAGTTGCAGGATGAATACTTTTCACAATCACTCTCAACAATTTGTACTCTAGTAACATAGAATGTACATTCCCGCCATCCTTCTCAGATTTCACGTATTTTTTCTCAGTTTTTACGATCATTTACAATAATATGCAGATATAATATCGTTGATATCGTATTATATTCATCGTTATTTTTTAACCTTAATGTCATATTTTGACAATGAACAATGGAATGAACGAGACGTGTACTGATCAACGATATGTTCAGTTAATGCAACACATTCGTATAAATTTCTATTCTAAATAATTATTTGGGTATCCATAATTTTATAAAATTATCGATTTTATTTGATCCGCAATTTTTCTCTACTTTATCAATGAAAAAAAATCATAGGAAATCACTTATAATATTGTTATTAACGATCAATCAGTACGATAGATCTTCTCTTTTAACCCTTTGCATTATGAGGTCACCTCTGGCGTGACATTTCGCACAGTTAATAAAATAAATTAGTAGGAAGCAGTTTTATTTAAAAAATGCTTTGAAATTATGTGTATGTAAAAGTCTCGTATTATACACTTCTTGGCATAATAATATTAGTGTTCCTTGTCAAATGTCAAGAAGATAGTAAACGCAATCACATTGAATTATCTCGAGGTCACTTGTGGAGAATTTTCGACAAGCCACGAAACTTCCGTCGGACCACGAAAATCGGTTAGATAGTAAATTACAATGACAGATACTCGAGGCAAACATAATGACTGCCTAGTATGTTCAAATCGAAAAATAAAAGGTGGAAGGTGAATAACAGTTTATTTTTGTGAAACTTGCGACAGGAAGCCATTTTTACAAGTAGAAGATTATTTTAAAAAGTACCATACTTTAAAAAGGTATAAATAACAACGAATTAAATATTCGTCTTTTGACGTTATACATTCTTTATGAACAATCGTTTTGTTAATAAAATATTAAACTTTAAATAATTGCAAGCGATTACTTTATACCTAAAATGTGATATTGAAACTAGGAAAATTAAATCAGAGATTAAATCAGAGAACAAACTAGGAAAATAATTATAGTGCAATGGGTTAAAAGACTGGTGACGTCTGTGTGAAAGTAACGTTTTTCTTGTTTCATAATAAATTTATGAATATCACTCGTTATAAATGGAAAACAATTGAACACTGACATTTAACTAAACAACAAATATTTCTCTTATGACCTGCAATTTAAAAAGACAACATTCCATTAACTTTCTATTCTGTTAACGTATTGGTCGATTGAAGGTTCCTCATTATTAGTTGATGTTTCGTTTCTATCGGAACACTGTATAATAATTATCGCGTAATAATTTAATATACAGCTGGAGTATGGCATTTAAACGTAGACCGAACGTGTGTATTTAACAATACGACGCAAGTTTCGAAAGCAATCGATAAATGATGACTATTGATGATCATAAGCGCAAGATATCTTTGTACGAAGTATATCCGAAAAGGATGTCAAAAGCTTATTGTATCTATAAATTTTCGTAATTTTATACAAAACACATCAAATACTGTCGTCATACGATCTTCTTTGCGATTCGAAGGAAACGATACAAATATCTTCGATTAAAGATTGCCTCTGCGATAGTCGATATTTCGCCTAAACACAATCCGGTTAAACTAAGAAATTCCATAAGGATACTTCACAAAAATTTCCTAAAACAACTTTTCCCACGTGTTTCACTTAACATCGCCGAATTGATTGTAAAATGAAAACAAGTCTTTTGGTTTATACACGATAAATATAGCTAATCGTAGTTATTGCTGAGGACCACGGCAGCGGTCTAGTCTTCGGAGTCTTCGGCATCGAAGATAGTTTTGAAACAAAATGGTTGAAAGGGATAACCTTGGCCATCGTAGAATTTGCTCATGAATTCCACCCTAGAAACGAAAATGAAAAATGAACGAGGAAACTTGTAGATTCTTTTCTTTTCTCTTCTTCGTCTCTTCAAATTGTACATATATATTTAAAATAAAAGCTGAGAGAGGAAACATAATTAGGAAGGTCGAAAGAAATACCTATAACTTCAAAGGTATTAGAAACAACTTAGCTACAAATATTATATAGTCTATTATTGTACTAATAAATTTAAATTCGTATATGCAGAGTGTTCCAGCAACGGTAGTATAACCGGAAAGGGGTGATTCTACGTGACAAAATAAATAAAAAATAAAGAATAAAATTTTTTCAAGGAAATCGACTTTGAAAATTCACCGAGTGCGCCTAGTATACTAATGATTAGTATACATCTGCCTTAGCCGAAGTTAAGTGCACGTGTACACAGTCAATATTCAACGTCGATTTCCTCGAAGCTTCGAATGAAAAAATTTTATTCTTCATTTTCGATTTATTTTTTCACGTAGAATCATACCTTCCCGGTTGTACTATCTTTGCTGGGATACCGGGTATACATGACCCATATGTGCAACGATTTCAATACTTCTAACTTACGACCTTCTTTCTTATCTTAATGTTCCAAATCTATTCCTCTCGTATTTCCCACATACAATGCAACATCTTGTATATAATAAAATGCAATTTATTTCTTAACACTAAACGAAATAGAAACTTAACAAAATGGAATAACGAGAGATATCGGAAAATGGATTACACGTATATCGGAAGTTTTAGAAATCAGTTATTATGGTCTTGGCAGGTTTAGCGTTAAACGTCGACGAAGAATTAACATCTATGTATGAATTTTGCTGTACATACCAATGGAGTCGGAGTGTATGAAGGAAGGCTGAAAGCCCTTCCATCATCACGAGGATGGCAATGGTGAAGAAGGCCCAGGCGGCGAAGGTGACGAATAAAAAGACAGCCTGTATATAATTATTCTCAGTGGCACCTAAGCCTTTTCTCAACACCATCGTCCACAGAACTTCGGAAAGCTGTCCATGGGCCAGCGACAAGGCCCAAAGACGCAGGTAAGAGGCAGTGTGAGATATCGTTGAGAGGACGTATTCTATGGTATGAATACCTTGGTGTATCATAACCTCACCGAACGTATCCATTTCGTGACTTTCGGTAGCTTCGCTGGTAGAAGGGTTATTTTGCAGCTCCGCAGTTTGCAATTCGATGTCTTGAGACGGTGTTCCGTTGCTCTGAAATGATGAGTATCGCATCAAAAAATGAAACGAACAATTGTGAAAATTAAAAAAAGATTTCTTCAATCATTGTGAAAATTAAAAAAGGATTTCTTTAACCCTTTGCATTCGCCGATTTTTTCACCACGGAAGAATTGCAAAGATTCTCTGCCATAAAGCCGATGATATTTTTTAGAACAGTAAATAGAAAATCGTATAATTAACACGTAGAATTATTTAATTCCAATACCTCGTACACTATTACATTATGTTAAATTTAATATATTAATTAATATTGGTTTCCAAAATTTTATTAAATGGTGATTAAAGGTCGCCGGTCGAATGCAAAGGAAAGTACCCCTTCCTCGATTATACCTTCGACACTTATATATCGATCGTCTATCTATCTAAGATAATTAAGTGCACGTGTACTCGGTGAATGTTCAAAGTCGATTTTCTCGAAAACGAAGCTTCGAATCAAAAAACTTTATTTTTTATTTACGATTTTTTTTTCGCGTAGAATTATCCTCTGTCCGGTTATACTACCGTTGCTAGGACACTCTGTATATATGTATATATATACTATTTGAAAATCGTAAATTATTTCCAAGCCTAGCTCAGGTAAATGAAATAAATATGATACACAAATGAATAAATAAATGAACAAACATATTTTTATTTCTATTAACATTCGTTAAGCTGGCTGCACAATATATACCTACCAGAACTTTTCCATTTTGTTTTTTCCTATTCGTTATTAGGAAAAGAATTGGTTTCCCAAAAAGCATCACGGGCACGCATATCACTGCAACTACGAAACAAACCAACTGTAATTCATGCTGACCATCAAACATATACGCTGAACATCCCGGTGGCATTTTAGTTTGGCTCATCAGTATCATATTAATAAACGTAATTAAGACTGATGGTGCACACGAAGGTTGATACGTCTGAACTGTAAAACACAGTAACAAATCGTTAATGACATAATTAAATCGAAAATTGGACAAAACGAAAATTACTCGAGAACGACACCTACCTGTTGACAATGGATTGTATAAGACCCATTTAATGAACATCAACAATACTAGGTAGAAAAATAACACAATAAGGAAAATCAGTTGTGGCAAAAATTCGAGGAACAAGCTCGAGTATTTCTTAAAATGCCTATAGAGAAGTATAAAAACATTATTAATATCGTACCATCTAAAAATGCTAATTATCGATTCATGATACGAAAATACTGCAAAACTTAATTTCTACGAAAAATATGAAATTTTCTGAAGCAAAATACAGTGGAAACTTGCAAATTCAGAGTAACTGATATTAACTTTAATTACTGATATACGTAATTATATATTTATTATATGTAACGTATATGTCACGTTATATATCATCAATAAAATAATAAATAAATATCTGACAAATGAATTTTGATTAAAAAAAAGAAGATAAAAATAATTCAATTTTCTAACGACGAGATGACCCAAAACACGTTTAATGACTCAAAACACGAGTATTTTTCAAGAAACTTACATAATATTGGGGATACTCATGCACACGCCAAAGATCATGTGCACGACACCGAAAATGATTGACAGCTTCATTTTGTACGAATTCAAGAATATGATTTTGTTCTCGGCTAGCATCCAAACAGGATCCACACCAAAGGGATAAGGCACTTGGTAGTAATCCTTGGTAGTCGGATTCAATTGAAGAAATTCATTGCTGATGATTGTACTTTCGTTGTACGTTATATACCAACTAGACCCGAATATATTTAATGGCTTTGAGAACACGTCATTGTAGATGATGCCAGTGTAAATGGAAAACAAACCCATGAGAAGAATAATGTAACGTCCGGCGAAAAATATATTCCAAATTTCGGACGACGACTTTCGCGCCTGAAACTTCTTCTCCAATACGAGCATGTATACAGCGAACAGGGTCATAATTAAACCTAAACAGAAAATCGATCAAAAAAGGAACTATAAACGAAAGTTCCAAATATATCAGGAAAGTAAAGATATTTTATTTTTGCAGTTATTCAATTACTTTATTAATAATTTTATTAATTATTACTTTCTACTAATCACTTACTAATTACTTTTGGGAGAGTAAATATTATTTTTTATTTAAATAGGAACGTCATTGTGTATATCTTCATTGCAATCCTTCGATTATTTTAGTGTCAATAATAAAGAAAGTTAATAATTAATAAAAGAATATTACAAATATTGCAATGATGAAGAGAGTATATCAGTTAAGTGGGTATTCTAGTCTAGAACTTTCAAAATATCAATTTTTTTAAATTTTATTTTCTGAAAGTATATGTCTTTAAAAATATATCTACCAGTGGATTGATAGATTTGAAAAATTAATGAAGTTATTAGCATGCAACCCGCATACATATTCATATTTCTCGAAACCATATTTTTCCAAATGGTTTTCATGATATCTCAAGTTTTAGTTGACCGATTACGATCAAATTTGGAGGATATCTTCCGCGTATGTATCCCTCTTGCCCCTACCAAAATTTAAAAAATCTAATGTTTTTAACTATTTTTTTTTGTCATACTGCAGTTGAAAAAAGCACAAAAAATCGATAATCTAATTTTAAAGTACTTCCAAAAATTTTCTCTTCAATGTTTTTATGCACTTTTGGTACCAACGATAATTACGTTCATATTACACAAAATGGATGTTTGTTTGTCCATTTTGGAGTAGAAGAACAGCTGGAATCGTGCAGGTATGTTCAATTGAAGGGACACTATTAAACTAGCTGTAGCTTCGACAATTTTCAATATTTTTTCATGAAAAAAATAGCTTGTACTTCTAAAATATAGTCAAAACTATGTTACAAATCCCGATACAATAATGTCTTTATCGTTCTTAAAAAAAATCCCAAATAGCACCTAAAAAATTGATCTGTAGATTAGAATACCGCCTTAAAGAATATTCCAAATATATTAATAAAAGGATTTTATAAATGCATTAATAATAAAGAAAATAAATAAAGAACATATTTTATGCTACCATGTATAATTTAGACGATGTGATATTCGTTTGGAGAAATTTCGCTAAGTATCGATAATATTAATTGATATTATCTCGATATATGATTTCTTGTAGATTAAAATTTTGAAATTAGATGTCGAAGTTACTAAAAATTTTTGGCACATTTTCCATAACTATTATTAATACGATAAAAAAGATAATTGATATGCACATACATATAGTCATTAATATATACATATTTCCCTTTATTAAAATATCTGTACTCTTTCATCTTAATTTACGCGAAGATAAAGATAATGCGTATAAACCATTATAAAAAGAGTATAAATAAGAAAGAATTCAAAAATTACCAACTAAAATCATGAAGATATTTAATTAAATAACATAATCCACCCACCACATAAACACTCACCCTATACGTTAATAAACTGCTATATAAAATATCAAAATATGAAAATTCAAAAAATATTTGAAACGGAAAGTATTTTAATCGTATGAAGTCTATTTTTCGCTTACCATGTCCAGAATCGCCGAACATGATGCTGAATAGGAAAGGGAAAGTGATAATCGTGTAAAGGGCCGGATTGACTTCACGATACGACGCCACCCCATAGGCGTCGATCAAATTTTGGAAACCCCTGGTGAATTTGTTCGTCCTATTAAACGTCGGAGGGCTCTCGTTCGTGTATATGACGTTGTGGAAAGATGGTATGGAACTACCACAGAGGCGCTGTAGAAAACAAAACGTAATTATGTTTAAAACGCAACGAAAGCAAAAAATTGCATGGGTGTGACAAAAAATAAAAGAAGGAAAAATACCATAAAAGAATACTAAAATTGTCGAACAGCCGAAGAATAAGCAACGTAAATCGAAGAATAATTTTTCATATTTGTAATTTATATTATTTAACGTGAAATATCTATTCAAACGTCAAATTTTCACCAAAAATTGCTGTGATATAGTTTAAATTTAAATATATAAGGTGTACGAATATTAATTATATTATATTAAGGAATTGACTATCATAGTAATAAATGTGATTTGGGAACTAACCGATCCCTCAGTGAGACAGTTCCTGACAATAGGAAGATCTGCCACAGGTACCCAACATTCCCCTATAAGGCACTTCTTGGTCACGTCCATATTGAACAGATTCATCGTGTGGTAAATTGCCTTCATCTTTCGAACCATGATCGTCCAGTTGGGCAATTCTTTAGCCACGTTGTGCAACACTCGTTGACGATGGTCCTGCGTTTGATTTAAAACCTACGAAACGAAGAAAGAGAAGAATGAATTCATGATCATTAGCTCCTAAGAGTTATCAGTTTCTTAAGTGATAGAACCGTCAAAGAATCCCGAAAATAATAACGAAATTACGTGATAATATTTCAAATTGTATATATGTATATAAACTATTAATAGAATCATTATGGCCGGTTGTATTATAATTTTCGAGACATCCTGTATGTTGTTCAAGTTCTCTAGACTAGGAACAGGTTCTCTAGACTAGGAACAGTGGTATCTTGATTCGCATCTTTGACTTGACTTTTGATACTTTCATTGCTATTCAATAACCTTAAAAGGGGTCAAAATAATTGCTATTTTAAATTGATTAGCGAGATACGAGTGAGACAGAATAATGGCAGCATAGACACAGTCTTCTAATGGAAATGTTAACTATTCCGTTTTTTAGTAGCTAACGTTTCTATTAAAAGACTACGCCGTTGATCTTCGTCAACGTTTTCGGCCAATAGCGATCGCTGCCTGTAATCGTAGCAGTGTCAGTGGACTGCAACAGGAGTGGGGATGTAAACACGCTGTACCTTCTTCTCGTGAGAGCACAGTATTCGATACATGTATCGAGCACAACTGCGAAACTTAGACACAACATTAAATTCGATACAAACGAATCCTCGCCAATCCTGAGGTATGAAATCGCGCTATAATAATCGCGGCATGCAATTATCATATACCCTTCACAAATGAGATTCATCCAAAATTTTAACCAATTTTTCTGGTATTTTTCGAGTTACGTGGTCGATGTTACATTTTCGCAAGGTTCCAATTTTGACAAATACACGATTTTGATAAATATGCAGAACTTACCAAGATCAAGTCTTCCAACCGCGTTCGAACCCCTTTGACCATGTCTACCCGCTCTGCATGGGTATTGGGACAGGGGTACAAAGACGCATGGAAACCAGTGCAAACTTTCTTGATGCGGCTCTTCAGTTGTTCTCCTTGGAAAAACGCGACGAAGACCGTTTTAAATATCTGATTGCCCTAAAACAATCCGCAAGACTTACGTATATCTAGGGACGGGCCATTGAAGATGGTCTGAACAGAGTAATATTTACAATATGAACAACGTTATTAATATTATTAACACTACGATAAAGCAATATGATTGTTCGATTCCAGATTTCATTCGTTTAAAGAATTAGTATTGGAATGAGAGATTAACTGCTTGGTGTAGTATGACTACTATGATAACTCGCTTGTCTTTTATGTCACAAACGCCTTGGAGACTTGTCTTCATGGAGATTCCCATGGGGGTGATAATATTGTTGCAAGGAAATTTATTTATTCTAATTGTAATACGATATAAGTACACTGGGCTTTCTATTTCTTTCTCTTTTTTTGATTACTGCATGTAGTATGCCTCTGCAATGGTAGTACAATCAGGAGGTGATTCTACGTGAAAAAAAACAAATTGAAAATGAAGAATCAAATTTTTTCATTTGAAGCTTCGTTCTCGAGAAAATCGATTTTGAATATTCACTGAGTACGTGTGCACTTAACTTTGGCTATGGCGGATGGACCATCAATATACCAGTGTACTCAGTGAATATTCAACGTCTATTTTCTCGATAATGAAGCTTTGCATGAAAAAATTTTATTCTTTATTTTCGATTTATTTTTTCACATAGAATCACCCTCTCCTCAGTTCTACCACCAATACTGATATATCAATGGTTTATCCATCTAAGGCATAGTTAGGTGCACGCGTACTTAGTGAATATTCAAAATCGATTTTTTCGATAAGGAAGCTTCGAATGAAAAAATTCTATTCCTTATTTTCGATTTGTTATTTTACGTAGAATCACCCCCTTCCCAGTTGTACTACCGTTGCTGTGACACTCTGTATATGGGGATTGGAACGAAATTAAATCATTTTATATGGGCAATTTTTTTCAATTTAATTATTTGTGATTAAAGGTGTAACTTTATAGCCATAATTTAGAGAAGAAAAATTTCGATAGATTTCATAATATCATACTGATTTTCTTATAAATCGGGAAATTTACATCTCGGAAGTATATTTTTATCAAGTTCTTTAAAAAACGATTAAAATTTATGGAATCATTAAAAATTTTGGGCAATATATTACTCATGTAATAAAATAACAAGGCAAACTATTTTGTTTTAAATATTCACGTCTCCATATAATTTACATAGTGATGATAATAATGATAATTTTTAAAATTAATTAAGAAATCACGGATCGATTATGAACAAGATTTTACAGTTAATATAAACATTACCACTGCGATTATTAAAAGATTCTCACATTTACAAACTACACGAGTTTAGAAAAAATAGAAAACAAAATTATTTAAACAAAAGCCTTATGCATAAATAAAAATATATTTTCTACTTATTCTTTTATAGAATAAAACAAAATTCATACATTGCAAAACAGTTCAATATGCAAAACAAGGAGTAATTCGGTAAAATTAAAAGAAAAATTGTTCTACTGTGCAAAATTAAGCCAAAAGTGCGCAATTATAAATCATACACGAAGAATACGTGTTCGAGACTAATCGAGCTTGAGAATTCATCGTGTACACGAGCAAAACCAAGTTATTATTGTTTTCGAGTTGTTATTTGTATTTGTATTTACGTTTGCGAACATTGACTGTGGCACGACTTACTTCTATCAGTCCTGTTATCTGACTTTCTTCTCCGTTTTTACGAACGCGATGAAAAATGGCGATAACGCTCGTATCGCAACCAATTCTCACACAATATTATTTCTTAATTAATAAAAATGATAAAAAGAGCGAGCAAAGATTACTTAAATGTCATCTGCTTGAGATAACGAGTAGAAAGGAAAAAAAAATTAAAAATTAGAACAGAATGATCACATAAGAACTAGTAATATATTAAATAATAATAGATCCCCGATTTGAAGATTTGATTAAATTAACCTAATCCTAATTTTCGAAAGTACAAAATAAAATCAACGCGAATTATAATGCTTAAATTACTGAAATAATGATTAGGTGATTAAATGAAAAAAACAACACCTATTATATTTACTGCATTAATGTCACTATTAACATTTACAAGTATAAATAAACGAAAGGAATTATAAATAAATATATTAATCGATACTTCATTCGAGATTTCCATGAAAACGATCGAATACATGTGTGCTTAATGAATATTTATATTCGATTTACTTAAAAACAAAATCTCGTATGAAAAGATTTCATTTAATAATATCGATATTAACTCGAGTTAAAAATGATCTTCTCAGATAAATCAGGCTTATCGACATAACGTGTCAAAGATAAAAATTGAAAGATTCAAGATACAAAACGAATAACATCGAAATGAGCAATCTTTTTAAAGAAAAAAAGAATAATGAAACAATTACAAAGCCTCTAGAAGTAAAACGATTTTTCCATGACTGTCATACTTCAATGACACATTTGATAAACTAGGTGAATATGACTAGGTGAAAAAAAATTAAATATAATTTTCCCGAATTATAATTATACTACGTTTGATAAATAAGAAAAGAAACTTCTCGCTCAAAGATCGATGGATAACATTACCATCGTTAAAATCAAAATATTAACATTAAAATCTTACCAAATCCTTTGAATCCTTGCGTATGTGATTTTAGAGATAAATACAAATATGATGAAAACAGACACAATAGAAATAAATTAACACGTTGACTGCCATAGTGATCACCAGTGTTCGGCGATACTAATTTTTTAAATTTATATTTGTTTTATTATAACCATTTTTTGAAAATTTGATCGACGTAAATGAATAGAGAATTTTGAATAGAAAACATGAATGATTTGCATGATTTTTTCATTCTTTCTTTTGCCATATTATTTGATAATTTATTATGTCCTAAGAATAATGAAAATTTTATCGTGGCCCCTTGAATGTATTAAAAGTGCGTGGCAGTCAAAGTGTTAATAGAATTAAGTTAATATTGGGACAAAGAAATTCCTGCTATTGGTAAATTCTATACAGCTAGCCGAAAAATTTTCAATTCTGTATTTCTATAAATTGGATCAGGAGAAATTAAGAGATTTTTCAAAAGGAAAGAACATAAGAAATGAACTAACAGTAGCTGGATCTTCTAGCGGTTCCTCGAGTTCAGCTTGTCGTAAGAAAACGTTACCACGGGATATTCGCCACAGCATTCTCTCGAAAGCTGGCACTCGTTCTCGGTTTATTACCCCAGCAACGAATCTGCGGAAGAAAAATTTGGATAAATGAAACAGATGAATAAATTATAATATAATTTAATAATATGATATATATTAATATATTTTAATAATAAATAAATTTAATTAACAATAATTATAAAAATAAATAATATATATGTAATAAATTATTCAAATTATAAAATATAATTTCTTCAGCTTCGATAAACTATCATTTATTTAGCCTTTAAAAAATATCGTCTCTTCTGATTATGAAAAATATTACTCTTTAATCTTTGTAAAATATAATTTCTTCAGCTTTTGAAAGATATCATATCTTCTGATTACATAAAATATTGCTCTCTAGTTTTTGTGAAATATCATTTCTTCAGCTTTTAAAAAATATTTAAGACATTGAAATAAAAAAGCTTTTCCATTTCTATTCTTTTTTTTTTTTTTCTTATTAAGATTTTGAGAAATATTATTTTGTATATATCTCTTCTTTAACTATTTTTAAAGTATTATTTTTTAAATTTTTATAAATTAAGGTTCGTTCGCAATACATACATAGGTTCTGTCCAACTATACCACTATGAACAAAAATTTTGTTATAACTAAAGTACAAGTAAAAATTATAATTAAATTGAAGAATTATACGAAACTGTATGATATAAGGCATATTGTTGCATAAAGCAGATTTTCATTTCGCACCAAAGAAATATACCATTATTGCTAGATTACGATTAATTATTGGATTACGAATTTCATAATAAAGCGACTATCTGTTTCTATAATACCATTGTCCAACAAGTTTTAATTTTTTCCATAATTTTTAATATTTCTTAAGTGACTCTTACAGAGTTTACTTCCCTAAACACGAATTCGTAATCGAAATTGCTTTATCATCCTGAGTTTCTGAAAATTGTGAGTTTTTATAAGAAGGTACGATTTTTGGCTAAAAAGAAGTATTATATAAAAAGTAAGAAAGTAACTCAAATCTTCGTTATAGTTATTAATAGGGTAGAGAATGTATAGAAATTACCATTTTTTTGTTTAATTTATTGTTTTCATGATTACCTACTCTGAATAAGTTTGACTCTCGCGACTCATTATACCTAATGAACAAAAATAAATGTAATTTAAGGTTACTGTTTTAACATCATTCTTAATATGAATTTGTATTAGATGAACCAACGTTAAAGGAAATGGCACAGTGACAGAAGTCAAAGAAATTGGCGTCATTTTCCAAGAATTCTGGGCCAACAAGTATCGCAATATTGGCATAAATCCCACTGCCAATTTTGCGATTTTCTACTAGACAAACATAACGTTGACAAAGCTCTCACGTTGACAGAATTCCTGGAAATTTCCGTCATTTTCCAAGAATTCTAGAGATACCAATTTCGCAGCATTGGCATGACTCCTTCTGCCAATTTCGCAATTTTGTATTAGACGAACATAACATTAAAAGAGTTTTCTCGCTGGCAGAATTCTGAGACTAAAAACTTTGTAGAGTTGACATGAAATCCTCTGACAATTTTTTTATTTTATATTTTCTATGTGACATTAAAGGAGGTTGCTCGACGACAGAATTCCAAAACTTCATTTTAGTCAAAAATCGTGCCTTCTTATAAAATTTCACAATTTTCGGGAACTCAGGGTGATAAAGCAATTTCGATTACGAATTTGTGTTCAGGGAAGTAAACTCTACAAGAATCATCTAATGGATATTACAAATTAAAATTCGTGCTGAACAGCGTTATTGGCAAATGTGTAACGAATTGCTGTTATTAAAATCTACTTGCGGATAGAAGCTTGATAATGACGAGAATGCTAAATCAGACGAACGAGAATGGAAACGTATTAAAAACTTCACATAGAAACCATTTAATTCGCTATTCGCTATAGTTCAATTTACTAGAGAAATAAATATTTTATTGCAGTGTAAGAATAGTTATGTAACGTCGTCCATTATTGTTCATCTATTTGCGTATTTGATTATCGATTATTAAACGTAGTTGAATTCGATTTGCATGAATGCGACGGTCGAACGAATATAAAATAGCGTGTTGATGTAGTTGCAAGGATACGAAAAGCGGAAACAGCGATTTAAGGATTCGAAATATATGACGACAGTAATTTAAAATATTCAAATCCTCTTGGAATGCAACGTTTTTTTTTTCCTTTCTTCATTCTAAATGATTCTGTACTATTTTTAATATCTGTTTCTTCCTCTACAATTAATTCCGAGTAAAATAATAAATAAATAAATAAAATTAATCAATCTTTAATAATTCATATAATAAATCATAACATTTGCTAGGTAACATAATTTCCAAATTATTTTTTCACGACTATAAACAATATTATTAATACTATAATATCGCATGATTGAACACGTATGTACATTATTTTCCAAAATTTTAACTTTGCATTTAAAGCGAAGCGTATCATACATTAAGAAAATATATGTGTCACGTCATTTCTTAATGTTTTTGGTTAATGTGTTATGTCATTAATAAGGGAACATACTCAAGGCGCCCCGTACTCGTCAAGTTTGGATTCTGTGGTTCCTCGTGAATTAGGGTCCTCGTGATCGAGTCATTGGCCTCTTCCTGTTGATATAGAAGAAGATACGAATCTTGATTCTTCGACAGAATGGTAACATCGATTACACGAAGGAGGACGACGCTATGAGCAAAAGCTGCTGAACTACTTTAGCTACCTCCGTGAAAAATATTTGGGTCTTCTCGAGGACATGCCGTAATTCCGTCAACTCTAGATAGTTACTCTTCAGGTTCACTGCGTTTTGGCTCAGCTCTAGTATGTCGTTCTCCGTTTCCTCGAGACGGGCCTATAACAGAGTACAATAAAGTAATTACTTAATTAAATTAAATAATATTAAAATACTATACTATTAAAATACTAATACTATTAAAAGCGTTGTGACCATACCGTACATTGGATTATTCGAAATGTTGGTAGCAAAATTAAAAAAAAAGATTTCGAATTCACGTATTTTTATAGAATTAATATTCAATAGATTAATATACGGGGTGGGCCGGAATTCGTTGTACAATCGAGTAGAGGGTGATTCTACGTGAAAAAACAAATCGAAAATACAGAATAAAATTTTTTCATTCGAAGTTTCGTTGTCGAGAAAATGGACACTGAATATTCACCGAGTACACTGGTATACTGATAGTTCTCCATCTTATAATTAGTCAAAGTTAAGAGCACGCGTATTCGGTGAGTATTCAAAGTCGATTTTCTTGACAACAAAGTTTTGAATGAAAAAATTTTATTTTGCATTTTCGATTTGTTTTTTTCACGTAGAATCGGTTGTACTACAAATTCCAACTCATTCTGTATATTACAGTACATAATCGTGGTGATAACTACGAAAGTGGACTAATTGTAAGTAAAAAATCTAAACAAAGGGTCGAATCGTATTACAAATAAATGAAAAATGAGTATAATTTATTTTGTATCATGTTTATTTATTTTACAATAATGTGGAACTATCTTTGCAAAATAGAAAAAGATAGAATCGTTAAATTGAATGTACAGTTGCGTTGTAATTATTTTTATAGTTCATTTAAAATCGAAACATTTAATATGTCCAAACAAAACATGCGATTTAAGACATCCTCATAATCTTCGGCGAAATTATTCGAGCGACTTAAAGATTCGGTAGATATTCCTTAAATAATTTAGATTTCTTTTAGTGACATTTCATCATTTATTTTACTATTTTCAACATATCGAACAGTGCATAGTAAAATAAAAATATGTCACGAAACTCATCTCTTTTCCTCTAATTTTCTTTATGATATAAATATATCTTTTTATAATATTATTTATATTATTAAATTTTACACAATTATATTTTATATAATGTGCGTCAGTGGTCATTTAGCGACAAACGTATTAAATGATCGAGAGCGTAAAATAGCAAGGCAAAAGGGGGAATTTATCATCGAAAATATCTCAAAAATATCTTACCTCGAGATCTATGATCATACGTGGGTTTGGTGCCCGTGGTAGTTCCGCGAGGTTGTCCACGATCGGTACGCCGTCCTTCTTCACTTCAGCCTCGATGTATCGAAGCTTCCTTTCCATCTCATCGCACCGACGCACCTCGTTGACGAACTTTCGTTGAAAATAATTCACATTTCCGTTGAGCTACGAACGAATTGACAGTAAGTAAAGAATACCATTAAAAAGCCCTCGTGCACACACGAGTTCTCGTTTCATTTTCCTGAAATTAAACTCGGTCGGTAACAGGTCCTCGGTTCCTCGATTCCTCGATTCGAACCTTCCACGAACGCCTGATTTGTATCGATAAAAAGCAATCTGCTTTACCATCGGAGATGCGTTACTGGAAGGTCATGCGCGAATTCGTTGCGCATAAAATAGTTCGTACGTTATTGCACTGCAAACACGAGTCATGGCCGACTTCGAAAGATATCACGTTTGTTTTGGGCGAAATATTAAACGAGGCGTAACAGGGTCAACGTCTTGCTACTGTCAGCGTCACCTTTTCATAATCATCACGTAGGCTGTCGGTATGTACTATAGGATATAAACAAAGGTTACAGTTATGATTAAACTTACATCACGAAACTGCACCGTACCAGTTTCACCGAGCTCAGAGACGGAAAGGTAGGCTGCCTCTGGCTGAATGAACAGTTGGCAGAGAGCCATCTGTTCGCTCCTGAACATCGCCCCCATCCTGAAGGCGAGTTACGTTTTGTCCTGCAACGAGAAAAGACCATTACTTAAATGTAGTTGTAAGGGAAATGGAAGATGCGATTTTTGAAATTTGGAAATTTGCGTTGTAAGTACAATCATGTTAATTTGACAATTGACTGGTTCTTTGCAGATTTTCACGAATTTCATGTACACTCGTAAAGTATTCGAATATTTACACTTGCCATGTTCAACAATTGAAATATGTACGTTAAATCGAAATGTTTAGAACTATGTGGTACATACATATACTAGTAGGAAATCTCCAGATAAAATTAAAAAATAATTCAACGATATCTAATATTTATAATATATTCATCAGAGATACGAGTCATGGTGGCGCTAGTGAGTTCAATAGGAAATCTTCTTAGGAACGTCATAAGCAACATGAGATGAATCTCTATAATATTTGTTATAGCACCTGTTAAGAACAGCACATGTAAATGTTAGAATATTTTTATGTATGAGTTTACATTGCAAAAACCAATACTTTAGGCAGCTTTTTTCTACTGTATAGCAGAAATATATACTGTATATATATTCTGTATATACAGAATGAGTTTCTTAACTATAAATGACTTCAGATAACTCAAAAATTATTTGTTGTATCAAAAAATGTTTCAAATAGATGTTGCATAATTTCTAGACGAACGTGTTTTAATCGATTTTATATTTTTCTTTTTTATCAATATATGAACGTCATCTTCAATTTTTTAAATGGACAGACTAATATTCCTTTCCTAATTCAGATAAAGCAATAAATTCTCTATAAAAAAATGTGTTATGCGACATGAGGTTTAAAATTAATAATTACCGAGATACTGTTAGATTCGATTAACCTTAATATCTCAGATAACGGTACTAAAAAGCTTTTGATATTATTACATTAAATTCTGTCCATATGTGTGCTTCCCCGAGGTAGACGCGTTGCTACTTGATGGATTTAACTACGCAAACTATCTGTGTCTGGGATTACCTCACGAATGTACATATACTAATTCAATGTTACAGGAGAAATTAATTATCGCTGTATAAGTAGAATTCAACGTTACTACTGGTACGATATTAGCAAAAACTTTTTAGTACTACAGTAAAGAGTATTACTACTAAAAGACTTTTACTAATATCTCGAAAACTAAGATTGCTGTTTACATAAAAAGAAGTTACTCGCAATGTTGCAATTTACAACATATTTCAAACTCATCGAAATTCGTAAGCATTTCAATTAATCAACAGGCTAGCCTGTGTTAGACTAATACATGACAAATATTTCAATTTTCATGAAAATATACACTGTGTAGTGCAATTATAGTACGCTAGTACACGTGAAATATCGTTTTCATTTTTATGAGAATTTCTTATACATATTATTAAATTAAACACAGCGTGTATACAAGAGTACAAGAAACACACGAGTATACAAACCATAAAATTAAGGATTACAAAAAATTGACTGTAATGCATAGAAAGGAGCACTCTTAAGCATGGCTTCGTTAAAACCTAATTACGTTACGTGTACACGTATAAAAGCAAGAGTTTCTAAAGGCGAACCAATAACTTCCTAAAGAGAGTTAAACGAGAGAAAGTTTACAGTTAGAGTACATTACGAGACGAAATGATAAAATTCGCTATAAATTGCCCATAAATATGATTTAATGACGCAGATAAATCCTTAAGAAAAGGAATTTTAAATAACAAATGTCGTTAACTTCATGATCACTAAATTAATTATTTGCGTGACATAATTAGTTGCAAAAATCTGATCAAAAAGTAACGTAATCATACGTTTTCTTCTGTTTATAGCAATTTCTATAATGTTTCTGACGAACTTAAAATGTGTAATTTTTATAGTTATAAGGAGATAGAAGTGTTGACAATACAGAGATCATTAGTACACTATCAGTTGCATATAATGATACATGGCGATCATTCGGACGTAAAAATGCGAATGAGAAGAGAAAGAATTAATCGTTTCTCAATACAGAAAATAATAATGTTATATTGTAACTTATTTTACAATAAGTTACATATGTTACATCTGAGATCTCCATTTTCTTTATACTTTAAGCTGTTGAAACCTAGTTTTTAGCCATGTTTGTCTTTCTTCTTTACACAAAGTTTCGTGTATCTCACCAACTACATAATTCGATATTTAATTTACAAAATTGAAAATAGTACAATTTTTCTTTACTTAAAATTATTAGAAACTAGCTTCTAGTTTTGTTTATATTACCCTCAGTTATTTTTCTCTATATAAATCTTTATATGTTTTGTTATTGCATAATTCAGTAGTTAATTTGGAATATCAAAAATAGTATAATTTTCTTTATCCCGTTCAAGACTATTTTTAATTATTTTTTTAATTAGAGTTGTAATTATAATTAATAATTATTTTAATTAGACCCGTTAAATACTATTTTTTAGTTATATCTGCAATACTATAATAATTTTTATAAGTTACATAAAATTTCACATATGTTCTCACTGTACAATACTTTACAGCACAGAAAATAGTATAAGCATAATGCCTGAGTGAAAATTTATATACTTTTTCATTTGTATTTTTAAATGTTTCATTATAATGGGTTACTGATAACGAAAGTAAGAGGTGTGCCAATATGTCAGCACAAGATAACACATGGCATTAAATCATAAAAATGAAGTATAGATATGAACGTGCTTCCAAAAGTCCTTCATCAAAGAATTATGAAAGATCGAACTCGTATTCCACAAAATTCTGTCATACTTATTAACCTTATCAGAGAGATAGCTGATTAGAAAGAGATCATTATCATTGTCAATAGTCATTTTTAAATAACTAAACTTTCGAATTAAATCTTACGTATCAATTAACATAAACATTTTAAATATTTTACAAATTTACTATTTTTCTTAATTTCCTGTATCTTTACAAATCTCTATATATATCTTCGCTTTTCTCCCTTGTTTCGAGTTTATACTTTAAATTTCTTCACTCTTTTATCGACCTATTATTCGCTTGATAAAATACCTTCATCATCCTCAATCAAGATCGTTTGCGTAAGAGCTTTTGAAAATATTTTTGTAGAACACAATTTCAAAATATAATAAGTACACGATAAAACGTGGCAGATATCGGGAAGAAAAAGAACTCGACGCTGAGATTAACGCTAAGCCGATCTACTAGATTTATTTGGTATCATACGAATATTGACAACCGCGCAACTACAACGTCGAAGAAAATAATATAAAATAAGTAAATAAATAAGATATAAAGGAATAATTGTAAAATAAAATGGAGGTCATTTTACTAATTTTTGACAACATCGAAAGTAATTATTATGATAAAATCGGAAAAGACACTTCTTGAAAAATAAAATCGAATATACAATCTGTAGTTATGTAACAATTAGGAATATGAATAAAGGAATGTAGCGAATAAAGAATAAAGAAATAAAGAATGTTAGGAATAATTGTAAAGTAAAATGGAGGTCGTCTTATTAATTTTTGACAACGTCTGTACTTATATAACAATTAGGAATGCTAATAAAGAAATGTAACAACGTATAAAGTTCAAGGAGATAGTAATCTTCTTCGCATGATTTAAAACTACGTTCTTATGGCTAACCTCATTAAATTACCACTAAACACAGGTGTACTCGACAATCCTGTGTTAGGTAATTCTACAAGATACCTTGTTACGATTATAGCTGCTGCTATTCTACTAAATCTTATCAAACATTGGAAACATTCTTAAACGCTTAATTAAGTCCTAACTTAATTAAATTCTGAATCGCTATCTAATTGCTATTTCATTGTGCATACCAATAAGAATATCACCTAAAAGATTAAATATTTAGCGATACTTGGTACACCAAAATAAAAGTGAATAATAAGAATTAAGATTAAATAAATAACCAATGTATAATTAAAGAAGATAATTCGAAAAATGATCTGTCTGTCAAAAATACATTGGCCGTAAATTTTCTCGAAAAAATTTTCTAACGTGCAATATTTTCATAATATAAAATTTTCTCACAACCGATATCAATCGAATATTTATTGATTCACGCACTCGAGGAATTAAAAGAATTTTGAATGTTTAAATACATTCTGCTCCTAATGTTGTTTCAGATGTGAAAGAAGAAAGCGTGAATAAGCTATAAAATTGAATGTTAAAGCATACAAAATAGTAACGATAATCGAGTTTATTATCGTTATTATTATATCGATAAAACGTGAATTTGAAACCCTGCAAATGTGATCTTATCAGTGAACGATAATAACAATGATATTGTTTAGCGTTCACAAATTCAATTTATTTGATACTTTGACTAATAAAATTGACTTCGACATATTAAGTTAAATTATAAAATATTTATTTGACTGTCGTCCATTGGTGGGATATGGATCAACATTAACTATGTGTCTGTTTCTATGTATATAGGTACACTTGTGTATCAGTATTTATCTACTAGCTATTATATCGAAACTTTGTCCGAAATGAAATTGTGATAGATTGAAAGATATCTTTGCATGAAACGACTGTAATCCAGAGATTAAATTAATATTAAAGTAACTGAATTTGTCCTGCAATAATAATGTGATACAAGATATATTGGGTGTCCCAAAATTCACGCAAGAAGTAATTTTGATAGAAAACACATGTTTTTAATTGAAAATTGTAAATATTGCTCAACAATGAAGACTCGTTCTTTCGTGTAGTGCTCTATTTTTAATAACCCTGAACTGTCAGTTGTCATGCTGTCTTTTCTTTTCGTTGATAACACTTTACCACACAAATAGCGCAAAATTCAAATCTTGTGTGAATTTTGGGACACTCTATATAGGTATAATCGAGTAATAAAATAAATCAAAAATTTCTTTTCATGTATCGCGAATTACAAACTATAATGTACGATATACAATACACAAACTATTTACTTGGATAGCTCGTAAGCACCGTTCTGCTCCAAAAGGCTCGACAAAAGATCGTTCTTTCCAATTATCGGACCAAACATTTCAAATATTTTTACTCGAAGCAATGAAATGAAAGCGTTTCAAAATTAAGCGACGTTATTCGAGTAAACGTGAAGAAATATTCGGTAATAAATTTTTTAAATACAATAGAACGCCCTAGAATTCGTATGTGTACTTTATAAAATCAAAAATATTTTAGTAATTCAAAAGATCGAAACAGACGAAATTTTTCAAATACATACTTTCACCCTAAATATAGAAAGAAATATTTTTAATGTCGAAATAGAAATAGAAATAATATCGAAATATTGAAATAGACTGACATATCACAAATAGTAATCAATGTTCTACGCAATTGTATTTTATATTTTTAAAATACCTATTTTTATTACTATATCCACACATTCGCATAATTCTATAAAATAATCGGAAATTAAAAAAGAAACTCTTTAATTTTCGAAAAATTTAAATCAAATTGTAAGAAATGGAAACCGGGTTATGAATTCTGGAACAAAGCATTACCCATCACATTCCGTACCTATGTACTGTGCGTTGCAGACAAGAAGCCCACTGTTTCGACACAGGGGCAAGAGGGATATTCCACTCGCTCCTCCTAACATGCTCACTCGAAGTCTCCATTTTTCTGACACTACTGAAACCACAACCTGCAGGTTCGATAACGTTATACGTTAACATAGGCGTAAGATACCGCAAAATTCCTATACTAGAATAATACATTGCAAGTCTGCGAATATGAGAGTAACACTGCACGAGCAAAACATAATCATTTTCACTTATAGTTCATAAATATCGAATACACATTTAATACGTGTATGAAATATAAGTATAGTTAAATAAAATTCGGAAATGAGCATTTATCGAAAGAATCTATAGTTAATGTTTTAGGGATAAGTCTACGCCCTTGCATCTATTTCTTGCGTCTGTCTCACTTTGTCTCGATTCATTCGTTCGCTTTCTTTGTCACACGGTGCTAAATGATCAGCCTAATAGGAAGGGACCATTTCTGCTAATAAGGGAAGCGCGTTTACTCTACTGTGCATTCGAGAAAAAAAGGCACTATTTATTTCACATTGTGTGACTACGTTCGAAGCATCGTTATACTATCTCAGTGTATTTCAATGGCTCATACCAAGCAAACCGCTCGCAAATCAACTGGTGAAAAGGCTCCACATAAGCAGTTGGCCACTAAGCTACTCGCAAGAGTGCACTGGCTACTGATGAAGTAAAGAAGCCTCATCGCTATAGGCCTGGAATCGCCGTTCTTCATGAAATTCGACGATACCAGAAGAGTACCGAACTTCCCATCTGAAAATTGCCGTTCCGACGACTAGTTCGTGAAATTGCACAAGATTTCATGACCGATTTGAAGTTCCAAAGTTCAGCTGTCATAGCCCTACAAGAAGTTAACGAAGCGTATCTGGTTGGTCTTTTCGAAGACACTAACTTGTGCGCCATTCACGCTAAGTGCGTCACAATCATGCCAAAGGATATCCAATTGGCTCGCCGTATTCGTGGAGAGAGAGTTTAAATTATTTAGGCTACCTACAAAACAGTTGTAAGCTGATTAATTTCGCTGACACTCCTTTGATCACCGATAGTGACTGCTATTGACCGAAAACAATGACGAAGATCATTAGTCTCCACCTTCGGTCAATAGCGGTCACTACCTGTCATCAAGGGAGTGTCAGCGAAGTTAATTAGCTGTGAGGATGTAAACACGCCGAGCCTTCTTTTCTCAAACGCACAGTACTTCTGCGATGGCACTGAAATTGGTAGATTGATAAGGGTTGGTGGGGAGTTGGTCCTACGTTTCGCTCAGCGGACTTCTTCTCTACAACACACAGTACACACACGCTCGCGTTGGAACTCGTGTATAGTCGATTTTATTCCAAGATAAAATTGGCTTTCGAAAAACTTATGCACACGGATTATTCAGTCGTACGATAGTACGTAATACGTAGCTCAGGAAGTTTCGTGGCATGCACGTATGCACATAAGTACATGCACACGCCGGTAATGCAATCTTATCGAGGGCTAAGCGGAATTCTTTTACCGCCCCGTTCCTGTACAAAGGAACCGAGATATCGAGATAGAAGTTAACACGGAGATAAGTGAAACGTTTCTTAAGTACATACATATGTCGCATCGGTGTAAACCGTCTTAAATTATAGAGTCTAGAGCCTGATAGCGTAATTCCCTTTATCGTTTCTCCAACTCGTGCAAACATGCGCATTGAAATAGCTCGGAACACCGAGATCCCAGAGAACCCAAATTTATTAATGTGTTGATCACGTGACATCTCTCGCGTTTTGGCACTGGTGCTTCGAAAATGTGAAGATTGAAAGAAATGAATGAAAAATTTCGAAAGCGAATAATTCCTCTAGTGATTTATTTTATGATCCGTGTTTGGAGTTGGAACTTTTGGCGTTTCTTAGATTTACCACCAGAGGGATAACCGTCACGAAAATGGCTTCCGAAGGATGATTCCTAAATATAACTTCCGAGATAACTTTTTATCGCTTGACATTTCAGGTACGAACTTGTTTTCGGAAATAAATGTTGACGAGTGTTAAGTAAGGATCTTTTCGGAGTTGTTAGAATATTTGAAGCGACGTTGGCGATGTCAGACATGCCAATACACTGGTCTATTGAGCTAAGGTATACTTATGGCTCTTTAAAGCGTTTTGGCTAAAGTTAGCGAAAAGAAATCTTGTGTTGTAATTTCTAGATTGAAATTACAGGATTTATTATAACATGCAGGGAACTAATCTCATACAGTTATATAATGACAAATATATAAAGTTTAATATTGGTGAAATATATATATACATTTAGGATCGTATTGGGAGGAATCGACCAGAATTATATCGCAATACTTAATAGAAAAAAATAAGCTTTAATAGAATAACGAATTAATGTAATGTAATAGTAATTATGCAAGTTTTTTACAACCGACTGCTAAAACTTTAAACTGACTGTAAAACACTGAACTTAAAACTGGCCTACTTGCATCCTTGCACTCCCATCTAACCTGACACTCTTCTTTCATACGCAGACTTTCTTCCTCAACCACGCATTTCTCATGCAAACTCGGTAGCCAGGTATAGTGAGTTCGAGAAAAGAAGGCACAACGTGTTTACATCCTCACGGTTGATTAACTTCACTGACACTCCTATGATCACAGGTACTGAACGCTATTGGCCGAAGATGATGACAAAGATCAACGGTCACCATTAGCAACCACTGCCTGTGATCAAGGGAGAATCAGCGAAGTTAATTAGTCGTGAGGATGTAAACACGCTATGCCTCTTTTTCTCGAGCACACAGTACTTCAAACGTTCAGGATGCATTCCTAAACTCTTGCTCATTTTTGGCACTCGACCCTGTCATAAACACCCCTTATATTCGATCTTCTTGCACACGGTCACTATGTCTCAAACACTCTTAACATTCTTCCAGGGCCGATTCGTTCCATTCCTACATACATGCAACCCTATATAATCACATGCTAATAATACAAAGAAAAAATATATGTGTCCTTACGAATTACAACACTAATGCGCTCTGTACTGCTTCGGGTTTGTAACTGAGGCTTTTCAGAAAATAGGAGGCTTTTCCAAGTCCAAACCAGGTACGTAACCCCTTGACGCCTCCATAATAGCGAAAGTCCTTGGGGCCCAAAAATCGCTATTAGTCTGTAACGTCTAGCATGCCTGACACCATCGTTGCATGGCTATGGTTTATCACAATGTAGTTATTTTTCACTCTCCTGCCTTCTGTACTTATTATACTCCTAAATACGCGAAATGTCCGCGTATTAATCTCTTATCTTTTATAATAAATGATTATGAACCAATTTTAAACAAGACCAATTATAAGAAATTAAGCTAACGTTATACTTATTATCGCAGCATAGATTTTTATTCTATATTAATCCTGCTTATAGTTTCAGTAGCTCTTAAGATATCAATTGCACGTTTCTGTATAATGGTTACAGTGCTAATACATATTTATCTATCATATCGATTGAATTTCAGTTCTTAAATTACTATCGATATTAATCCTTTGCTACTCCGCAATTTTTTCGTTACAGAAAAATAGTAATTTTATGATAGTAACTTTCTGCCATAAAGTGGACGATATTTTTAAAATGGCAAATAGAAAATCGTATGCAAATTAAGGCGTAGAATTTTTTTACTTCGATATTCCAAATGTCGTTGGGTAATTTTAAATTTAATATATTGTAGGATGGCGAAAACTAGTTTTGAAACACCAAAAGCTGACAGAACAAGAACAGAATAACATGAACACAAAACTCATAAAACTAATTTAACTTAGGAAAAGAACACTAAGATAACGCAACGAAAACACACAGAAACGCACTCTAATCTAAGTAACTCTCTTTCCAACACCGAGCGACTCATGCTCGTGCCGGTCACAATAAATTTCTAAGGACTCTGTTTTGGTCATCGAGGGCCCTGCTTTTATGCTTTTCTTAACCTACGTTCCACCTCCCTGTAGGGACCACACAACTTAATTTTGTTACCCAAAATAACTTTTCTATTTGTTTCTAGAAAATATTGATCGGTTTATAATTTGTTTTTGTTGTCAATTACCGATTCGCGATTTCTTTCCGAAATGGTATCCTTCAATATTAATTAACATCGATCTTTAAAATCTGATTAAATGGCGACTGAAATGGCCTCTCGAGTGCAAAGGGTTAATCATTGCTATTATTAATGAAGTGGATTATAGCAAAATAGTAACCATTTAACTGTTATTAGTTTTATAATTTGTATTGGAGCTAGTAATTTAGATTTCTTAGTGTTGGAATTCTTCTGTCATACCGTTATAAAGGAAAATGAAAACACCTCGTGATTTTTTATAGTCGGAGATATCTCCATTAACGGTCATCGACTGTAATAAACGTACACGTTGTCACGGTGGATTCAAATCAACACTCGACCAGTAATCTTATAAATAGTTTCGCGAAATCGATTTAATAGATTAATGTAGGAATATACATATATTAACTACACAGACCATAACCGTAATCGATACAGAACTTCAACACCAACCCATTACAACCGGCTATTCGATCGGTCAAATGATTCGTGGTAAATAAGTAGGTTAAATATGAATTTCAGAAGAAATAGAATAAAAAAAGAATTATTAATAAAAGAAACACAAATAAATATTAAATATTACAAATTATATTAATAATATTAATGAAATTAAATCTCTGACTCAAATCACTTTCATAATTGAGTCGCTTAGCAGCCAATGCTGTTAGGTTTATTTCTTTATATTTTCTGATTTTTGTAAATTTTAATGGAATAAATAATATTATTTCTAGTTATTAAAGGATTTACTCGTTACTTCGATTTTTCTAGGTCAAATAGCCCTTCTTGAAGAAAGAAGGCGTTTATATTAAGGCGGTATTCTAGTCTACAGGTTAATTTTTTAGGTGCTATTTGGGATTTTTTTTTTAAGAATGATAGATATCATTGTATCGGTATTTGTGACATAGTTTTGACTATATTTAAGTCCGTAAATATACATTATTCTAGTTAAATTCGCCTAAATTTAATTTATATAATCAAATTAAATATTAATAAATTAGTAGAAACATTGCCAGACCTGATATAATCAACCTATATTTTTTAATTGACAAATATGCTAACCATTAATTTTCTCGAAACAATAGAAAATGGACTTGCACCATTTTCAAAATAACGGTCCATATATGAAAAAATGATTATAAGTAGACTAACAGAGATTTCATTCACGATCTAAAAATCGATACTAAATTTAAACAAAAGGAAAAATAATTGAAACACTTTGCAATCTCTAACAAGGATAATCTTACCGATCTGTTCAGCAATAGTTGCCGGATAGATCAGCATGCCTTATCGTCGCTTTCCTTCTTTATCTCCCATTCTAATACCCGCGCCACACTATCGCGAGCACTCTTGAGAAGTATGCAAGAAAGATTCGCGAAGACATGTGTAACCCTGTGCCCTCAATACATCGTCAAAGCGACATCCGGTATTAATCGATCGTACGCGATAAAACGTATCTGCTACGTGCGTATCCGAGCAATTGTGACGAATATCTGGACGGTATCAGTATTTGCTCGAGATAGTAGGAAAAACACCCGACTTTCGTTCGGGTTTTCGTGACGGTAGCTTGCAGCCTCGTGCGATCTCGCGATAAGGCAAAGGAAAAGAACAACGATATTCTTCCTGTGAAAAACAAGAATAACAGGAATACTGATCGTTTTCTGTGAAGATAACGCACGCGATCGAAAAAACACGTGGTCGTGCGAAGTATAGACATAGTGGTACCAGCGTGATCGTTAGATCGGTTTGATATAGATAATAGTGTGGATAAAAATAGACACCAATATCTTCTCCGTTTTTTAACAGTTAACACATTAGTATATTTAGTTAAAAATATTTAAATAATGAAAACAACTCGCAATTAACTATTTTAAACAAAAAAATTGATTGACACTTTCTAGAAAATGCTTCTCTCTCTCTCTCTCTCTCTCACTCTTATTAACCGTTACATGCGCATGTTTCCTCTTTGACGAGTCTCACATAACTGCTCTATTTTGGCATATTCTTCTAAACATTTTTTCAAATATCATTCCTCATAGATAACTGGTTTAGTCATCTATTCGTATTTATTTATTTATTTATTTTTTTTTTTGTAACATGTTTATTATAGCCTTTAAGTATACACAGAACGATTAACAAGAAAATAGGGATTTTTAACAGGGATCCTTAAACGCATAAATAGGAAAAATTGATTAAATTTAATCTTATAAGATAGATTAAAGATTCTGAGTTAGAATACGCGTAGATTGCACTTTAAATTTCAGGGGTAGATGGACTTATTGCTAAATGGGAAACTAGTAAGTTGTAGGTGTGGATAGAAATGGACACCAATATCTTCTTCGTTTTTTAACAGTTAACACATTAGTATATTTAGTTAAAAATATTTAAAGAATGAAAACAACTCGCAATAAACTATTTTAAACAAAAAATTGATTGACACTTTAGAAAATTCTTCTCAATCTCTCTCTCACTCTTATTAATCGTTACATACCCATGTTTCCTTTTTGACGATTCTCACATAACTGTTTTATTCTGACACATTCTTCTAAACATTTTTACAAACGTCATTCATACTAGACTGCACTCGCACATATTATATTTATATCATCGCAAATGAGTTTCACTTATTCAACCTCATTCGCATTCACACATATAAAACCAATACTCACAAATAGTTGATGAAAAATTGAAGTTAATTCCGATATTAGCATAAGTACGATTGCGTTGTATCGGTAAATGATGCTCGTATTAATATTTAACATTGATATCTATCTCTTGATCGTTAAACATTAATAATGTCGTAAATTATAATAATATTTTCACAGCAGGCATTGTGCGTACACGACTTTCCTCACCTACGGCCATTTTTTGTGAGCGAATGAACGGCATTGACTATTATGGAAAAAATACTTCTCGTGCATAAATTATTAAATATAATTGCTGGTAATTACTAATAATAACTATTACATCGTTATATAATGATCATATAGTAATCACGTTTCTTTAATAAACGTTTTTAATCATTTATATCAATATTTAATTTGTAATGCAGAATAACATATACCGTCGGGCAAATGTTTATATAATTACAATATTTACCTTATGTGCAAAATTACACGTGCTGTCACGCGCGTATGGAAGTGTTAATGTAATTATAATATTAGACAGCCAAAGTCACACATACCACCGTGAAAGTCTTAATATAATTATAGCGCTTGATATTCATGTTAATATTAATCCTTTGATATACTAAATCTTCTAAATCTTTGATATTCTTAATTTTGATATTAATTATTACATTAGTAATAAATAAATAACCGATTACATTAATAATAAAATTACTAATAAAAGTAATAAAATTAGTAATAAAATTATTAATATTAACTAATAAAAGTAAATACATTAGTAATAAAATTAGTAATAATTAATATTTATTTAACGTTGATATGAAAAACAATTTAGTGGTAGAAAATCGATCGTCTTACGACCAAACAAAATCATTTTTATATTCAAAATTGTTCGCCAATAAAAATGTAAGAATTTTAAGAACTGCCTTTAATGTTTAGGAAAATCAGTCTCTTCGTTTAAGCTTCGCGATTAATAATCGTTGACGTAGACTCAACGTGGTTCTTAGAATCAACATGGTCTCATAAATGAACGGTTGGATATAGTTCCTTGAAACTCAATCATGCAACTTAAAAATCTCATACGAACTGTCAATAAATAGCATTATATGGAAGTCATTTATCAAACGCAATGAATTTAATGTATATTATCGTATCACGTATCCGCTATAGACCGGTCATCAAGTAGGCCGTTCTCTAGTAATGCTAATAACTATGGGTAATCACTAATGGTTTATTTGCATAAATATTGCCATGAAAATATCGACAAAACTCGATAATAATACAGTCCTTGGCCATAGCACATATTAAAACATCGATAACAAAAATTATGAAGACATTGAATTCGTTTCGCTGAACGAGTAGAGGCCATGAGACATGTCCTCCGATTTCTATTCTGAATCAGTTGCGATTTTAAACGATTCGATGTGTACCTCGAAATTAGAAAATTGGACTTTCTTATTAAGGATTAGAATTGAATTAATAATCCTCTTCTGGACTTTGATGCAGCAATCTGAGATGTGATATTGCGTTAGTTTTTAGATTAAACTGAAGTAACTAAAGATCCAATACCAGGAATATTTTCACTTATAGTTCAGGTACTGTAGATAAAAGTTCGCAGAATATTTTCTATTTCCCCATATCTACAATGTTATGGCGATTTTGGCTGAAAAGGAAACATACAGTTGATAGTCTTATCTGCATTCAGATCAAACACCATATTCCAAGTGGTTCGTGTGCAGTGACACTTTCGGTAAATATTTGCTGGTCGTCGTTGAAAGTGTGACAGGACGTCTGGCGATCTTTCAAAAAAGGAATGAATTAACGTGAAATACCTCGTGAAATTTGAGAGAAGAGAATCAGAAGTTGGTGTATACCATAGTTTTATAACATGGTGTACAAAAATGGTATTGCGAAGCAAGTAATGGTCCAGAAACGTAAAGAGGCTTCAGGAAGACTGACGAGATAAGATAATGCTTGTCTGTCTTCCAAATCGCAAATTGACCAAAATATTCCCTGTTTTCCTGAACTCGAGCTGGGGAGACATGGATTATTAGTTAAACAACTGTTAAAGAACTAAGCATGTTCCTGAATTAATCATTATAACAGCACTTCGTCTTGCATATTCGTCTCTCTCTTTCTCGTCTCATTCTGTACTTCTACCTATCCCTAAAGATGAAAAATATCACCCAGAGAGTACGTTCTAGAGATACGGAAACCTTTGAAAACCATTTTACCAGTGTCCTGATAGTAAATGGACAAATGATGAATTAAATATTTAATAATCGATTTGACAGATCGCTGTACTGTCTTCCAAAATGCACACTGACCAAAATATTCTCTGTATTCCTGAACTCGAGCTGGCGAGCAGATAGATTATTAGTCAAACAATTGTCAAAGAACTATTAGTACTCAAATGACAAATTAAATATTTAATAATCGAACGAATTAAATATAAAATAATAATAATATTAAGATTGCTATTCTGTTGATCATAGCTGTAAATTGTGTATGACCCTTGGTACCAGCGATATCAATAATGTCACCGTGGCATCAATTTGTCTGAAAGCAATTGCACGTGTACATTTTGAAGATCAACACTTTCGAGTACCATCAAACACTTGCCAACACTTTAAATGATCACGCAGCGACACGTGTAGACTCAAGAATCCTCGATTAGCTCTTTTTCAACGAGCTTAAAATTTTCAGGTTCCTTCTATTGAACGTAATAAATGTGTCAAGAATGAGTTTTCGAAGATAAAATTTCGCCCACGTATTCAAAGTAATCTTTACATCAGGCCTAGCTATCTTCGATCCAATAATCGTATCCATCAGCGTCAAGTGCAGTAATCGCGACCGACTTTCGACTATCTTGGCAAAATATTTATACGTACAATACGAGGATGAACTTTGCCGATTTTTATTGCTTTAGCTTATAGACGTTGCGCAATCATCAAGACTGTATGTAATACCTCCACATTTACCTGAAAGCAAACGAGCTTCTGAACAGATAAAATCTTTAATAATCGGACGATGGATCTTCTGACAAGCGAGACGGGTGACATAACATGGCTACTTTTTGTTTCGGACATGTTTGGTTAGAAACTTTGGAAAACGAATTTTAGCACATTTTTATCTGCGTATAAAAATACAGGTGTTTACAAAGTATAATCTTGTGATTTATTTATAAAATTACATTTCATTACCAAAGACATTCGATGCGAATTTTCTTCTTCTTTTCTTTAAAATTTCCTGAAAAAGTAATAATAAAAAAATAGCAGATTGTAATATTAGTAATAAAAATTAATAATGTAATATATTAATATATTATATAAATATAAATATAATATAATAATAATATAATTAATAATATGAATATTGTTCGCTATTCTGCGAAAATCTATGACAAGTTTGAATTTCTAACTTGATTATTATACGAAGAAAATTTTCAATAAATAAAGCGAAATTACTCGTTAATTATTAGGTTTAGGGCAAAAGAAGGTCAATAACTTTTCACATAAAATTTGGCATCCTTCCATATTTTGGTATAAAAAAATATAGTATTCCGCTTAAAAAAATGAAGTTAGCCTTCGAATCTTCGAAAAGCTTCCACCTATAGAAAGAATAAATACACTACATAATGTACTTCTTGGAATTATGCAACATCTGTATGCCAAACGTTTTCGAGCATACTTTGGAAGTTATACAGGTGTGCAAGTTGCGTGGACCACCCTGTACAGTAAATATATACACTTTTGCACAATTTACATAGAAGATGTACGACTCGTTGCTTGTACAAAGTAAACAAATATGTTGCAAATATTCGGCACATTTGTTATGATATTTATTATAGTATAGATCTTTATAATTGTTACTATACCTACTCGTTACATTTTGCACAGTATTTATTAGAATATAGATCCTTCGAATCGTCATTGCAATTGTCTCCATCTATGAATTACTCGAAATAATAACTTTGAGTAGGTGACTGTAAGTTTTGGACAGACATGATAACTTTTTAGCATAGAAAAATAGTCCATAGTCCAAGCAGAAACTATCTGATATATTCACGAGAGTATTACGTACGTTTTTACGATGGTTGGCAATGTTTCATATTAAATGATTCTAACCAAACTAAAGAGGACTGCGTCGAAGTGCACCCTAATCTATAAATCTCCTTGTCGCTCGCTGTTCGACAAACAGGGTCAATAAAAAGAACAAGTGAACGAGACAAAACGATAAAGAGTATGTTGCATCTCTTAACCAGATGCCAATAATGTAAACCTAAAATCTATAAATCGTCTCATGTAACAAAGGCTGAAAGATGGATTGGAATTGACCCTTTTTCGCTCTGACGATCAGTTGAACAAATGATATGTAATCCAATAGCATCGATATGATCGTTGAAATAACTCGATAATAAATTGTACATTATTATATAAACAATTCTTGATAAAGTAATAAAATCTACATTCTTTGCTGATTCATCAATTCGATGTATACTAACTCATACAATTCGGTAAAGATAAATAATAAAAGACCTAAAAAATCAACAATAAAAATAGTAAAAATGAAATGGAAGTGTCGAGCAAAGAATTTTCAGTGAACAAAAGGAAATTGTTATAAATAAAGAAAAAAAGTAAGCAAAGAACGATATACGGAATATTTTTTTGAAAAGCAAGTAATTTGAAAAAATTATAGATAAATAAATTGAAAATACCAAAGAACATACAGTGAAATAATCTAAACTGTCATAAATCAAGAGAAACCAAAAAATTGTTTAATCAAGGTACGTCTCGTGCAATATTTTCTTTAGACGAATTAAAATGGTAAAATGACCCCCAGTCTTAAACATGATCAAAAAATCAAACAAAGGACCAATCAGAGACCAATAAAAATCGAATAATTATGTTCAAATTGATATAAAACGTTCTGAAATTTTGTCGTCTACGACTTAATATTTTCACTATCACGTATTTATGATTTCATTGATCAATAGTTATCAACCAATATCGCGAAAGGACTTTGCATCATTATAATTTTATCTATTTTAAAATAAATTTATTTATTTTATAGTAATGAATAAAAATTAATTTTTAAAATAATGTATAAAAATAACGTTAACTGTCAGAATTATACGATAAAAGAGAAATAACACTAACTTCGATGCTTTTTTATTTAATAAGACCTGCGTGTCAAGTACCGACGAGTTGACTGCAGTCAACGAGAAAATATTCGGTTATCGAAGTGTTAAATAACGACCGAATTTAAAATTTAGTCGCGTATCACGATCATCCGGTGCAACGATCGGCGATGTGGTCAACAATAGGTCGATCGGGAGCAGAGCGTTGAGAGAGGAGCTTAAAACGCTGCTATTGCGTGCGAAAACGTGTTTGAGCGTCAATTAGCAGAACGAGCGTACATTTCCTATAAACTGTGGGAATGCATCTAGGCCTGTATTTCTCGTGAGCGCTAATGCTGCTCGCTGTCGAAATGAGAAATTAGTTAACGCCTTGTTAGGTTCTTAAATTTCGATTTTTCTGCTGTTGCAAGATGTCAAAAATTTATTTTACGTTAATTTCGACCGATGATGGAAAAGATTTTTTAAAGTAAAAAAACGAGTTGATAGGCAAATTCATGGGTATACGATAATTGAGAAGCGTTCGCTTGTTAACTTTATTTATCTAGACATTCGTGACTTTCATTAGAACTAGCGATTTCTAACGTGGGATATATAAAGGTTTCTATGAATATTGCTATTAACATTTTTAATTTTTATCGAGATATACTCTTGAATATAGAAATACGTAAATTGTTACCATTACTGTTTATTCCTATCCTAATGTGAGATACATAAAGGTTTCTATGAAAGTTGCCATTAACATTTTTAATTTTTATCCAGATATACTCGTGAAAAAGGAAAATACGACAATCTTTATGTAAATTATTACCATCATTGTCTATTCCTATCCTAATGTGAGACATAGTTTCTATGAAAGTTGCCATTAACATTTTTAACTTCTATCGAGATATACTCGTGAAAACAAGAAATACGTAAATTTTAACATAGATTATTACCATCACTGTTTATTCTTAATCAGATATACTTGCAGAAAAAAGAAATTTCTTCTAAATTTCAAAACAGTTCAGTTTCGTTTTGACAGACATTCATTATTATTTAACTATCCATCTATTATATTTACCTAAATATAACATATACATAAATAATGTATAAAATTGTAGAACAAAGTACACGATTAATTATTTTAATAATTAAAATAAAAATCAATTTAACATTTCAAAAAGCAACAGCTAAAATGAAAAATCCCAAATCAGGCTTTTCAAGCAATTCCCAATTTCTACTCTTACAAATCTTAAATATGAGCCATTCACGGGCCTTTTATATTCATTCTTTCGTGGAATTAATCGGTTTGGTAAATGAACAATCCATACATCAATCTTCCTCGTTGAACATAACCAAAAAATGCAACGAGAAAGAAATATTTCACCAAAAGGCTACAACCAAACGAATCTTCAGAAACGTGAAATATCATAAATTAGACTCTTTTCGCAGTTGGATTACCCTAATCGCGTTTTTCACGTCTTTTCTGCCGAATGAAATAATACAGACTTAGAAGATGTTCAGCCAAGGAGTGACGCGATGAGCACTGACTGATCTCAGATGAATGAGCACGAATGTTTTTTTCCACACGTAACCCCGTGAAACAATACATTGAAAACGATTAAAACGAAATTGAGTAAACAACGTCGATTCATCGAGCTCAAACGTTCAGATAGAGAATAAGCTGCAACAGAGGCTACCTAGTCGGTATTACGTAGAAGCAAATAGGCAGAGAAAAACGGATGTAAATTCCATGTTCTACCTAGGGTACAGCTACTAATTAACGCAGTTCGCTGGTACGACAGTGTGCGCCGAAATATTCCATTATTAAAGACTCGACTACATCGGCAACTGGAACGTTTGTTTGTTTGAATGAACGCTGGCAATCTCGCTGAATATAAATGCTCCCTACTTAACCAGCGACTGTCACGAGGTATCGAAAGAGAGAAAGAAGGGAAGAAAGGAAGAATGGAAATATTCGTATCGAGGATGAGTGTATATCTGCGAGCAAATTGCTCGAGAAAGGACTATCTGTCTACTGGTTAGCACGTTTCGTGCCTCGTGGATGAAGCTAGAACCTCGATCGCGAGGATCTAGTGACTCACGTATTCGTTTGTATGGTTTTAGACTCGGAGAAGTATGGAATACGAAGCGTCGATCTCTTTGCATGTTTAACACATTGAGTGAATCAGTAAAAATGATCTGCTTCGGAGTTTCCGTTTTTGAGGTTAATCGAAGAGGTAGATGATTAGGATAAAATAAAGTTTACCTTCTGTGGAGATAGAAACGTAGTTTACACGTACTTATGTCATTCTTTAAGACGACTAAATATTAAAATATATTAATAATATAGTATATTACATCCATTTTTGAGGTTATGCGAAGAGATACATAATTAGGATAAAATTAAGTTTAACTTCTGTGGAGATGGAAACGTAGTTTATATATATTTATGTTACTCTTTAAGACGAATAAATATTAATATATAATAATATACTATAGTATATTATATAAAATAGTCTTATTCTTCGTGATATGTAATATTTTTAATAATTTTAAATAATTTCAAATTTTAAAGTATATTAATAATATATTTTCTCATTCTACCATTTTAATCTATAATTATCCACATACACTATACTTGGATACACTTTACAGGTTGATAATTCTAGCACTAAATCCTTTTCCAATTTCTAAAACCCTCGTTGAACCTAATCAATATCGAAATGAAATTTGTCTTTTAATTTTACATACGTGATTATATTTACTATTAATTATTATTTATTATTATTTACTATCATTATTATTATTTACATTACTTATTAATCACATTTACATTTTTCATCAAAAACATGAACACAAATTTTTCGATCACACTATCTATGCCCTAACTATCGCTTTAGCTGACACTAATGACAATAAGTATGAAAGAAGATTAACGTGCCAACCCAACTACTACTCCTCTGTCTAACCAGGTACCCTAACCTAAGGTTCCTCGCTCAATTTTCAATTCCCCAAGATCCTAGGGGAAGCTTCAGTAACCGCGTAACCAGTTCAAGGAATTAGTTCTCCAATGACCATTGTCCTCTATGACTCGATTCAACGAAAGCAGATGTAAATACCCACGTAAACCTAATGTAAACCTAATGTAAAGCAAATGTAAACTTAAACCGATTATTACGAAATACCGACTCACCCGTACGATGTCCAACAGCTACACGAGAATGGATTCTGTCGATTCGACACACACACCACAGCTAAAGGAAGACTTTCCTACGAGAGCGCACGGACTCGAAACGATGACACCAAACGAAAGAATGAAAGGGAGTGAGAGAATTACATAACAAAACGGGGATCCAACGATTCGACAGCTCGATTCGACACAGTACCGGACCTCGACTAGCGCGCACTCACCGACTTACTTTACTGAATCTAATTCAACACTCGACACAACGTCCCACCTCCGTATGTTTCGCGTGTGGTGGGGTGGCATGACAAAGGAGCAGACCTCGTGATGAGTTGTTCATTGTACATAATCGTACACCGCGAAGATACATTTATTCAAATCAATCCGGCGTGTCAGGTACCAGGCCATCCTAGGTGACGGTTCACCGGTCCACCTGAATAATTAAAAATCGGTTCTTTGTCGAGCGTGATCGTTTCGCGGGCACCATGACGTTAGCCGACACTCGGCAATCATTCGCGAAAACTGGCCCTGTGTTCGCCCTGTGGCCCTAGGTTGCGCCAACCTACAGTGGAAAAGATTGATTCACCTGCGAGGAATAGGGGGAGGACTTTGGTAAATTATGAGGTGACACGGATCGGATCGTTATCGTAGAACTGGGAACGGTTGTTGGATGTTACGAGAGCTCAGATGTCGGCTGTTTAAGAGATCGAGGAATGTTGGGTACTTCCCTCCACTTCCTTTTCGATGAAACTCGAATCTTTTGGGACATTTGTTAACTTGCAAAGGAACGATGATTTTAGAACAGATTCAACCGAGAATTTTTGTTTATATTTTTTATATATTTATTTTTATTCCATCTATTTATTATTATTTATATTATTTATATAAAATTGCTTCGTAATCGTTTTTACTGTAGTATAACTAGCAGAATTTTTTGTCGTTTTGTAATTATAATTTTTATAATTTTTCTTTCTTTTTTTTATTGTAATTTGGTATTTGTTATGTGTACGTAATTTTGGTAAGTCAAAATTTAAATTCCAAGTTGAGAATAAAACGCGTTAAGGTTTTGATATATTATATTTTATTATCTTATTACGTTATAAAAATGTGTCAAGTATGAAACGAGATAATTTAATGCCAAAGATTGTCGATAAATATCTTTGCCTTCGCAAATTTGTAGACTTGGATTTCAAGAAATCGTGTCGTCCAAACGAAAACTGAAATAATTTCTCTAGATAAAGCGCGGTTCGAACAAGATCGTATCAAATCAGATTAATATATCCGATAAAAGGATTTGCGCGATTATAAAAAATTCTATATTTCAAAGTAATAATGTTGATTGATTTTCAACATGATTCACGTTAGATAAACCGGCAAACAAAAGAGTTTCGCTGCAAAATAAGATGTATATCAATATCGTATTGCTTTTTCGTTTCCGTTGGAAACCGTGTATCGTGGCTGTCAGAGATTAATAATTTTAGACCAGGCTTATGATACGGTCGTGATTTCTTTGCTATTCTTCCAGATTCAGATTTCGATAAACAACTTCAATTATATCACACATTTTCATTTCCTGTTCTGGGAAGCTTCAAGGTTTTGAACGTTAACGAGAAGTCTTCGAGTCTTGCCTTGTTTCTCAATGGCAATTGATGTATAGTAATTTCCTCGTGTCTCGAGTTTTACGAGCATTAGCGACTGTCGTTTTTCTCTAAAATGGAGGATCCATGAATTTTTTACGGCTTCCTGAAAAATTGCGCGTGAAAAATGAATTGTTGCTAAAAATTTGCGACATCACCAATCCTTCATTGGTCAATGAGTCTTCATTGGTAATAGCCTATCAGGAATATGAGGATATGCATATGAGTACATCCTCGACAGGTTAGTAGAGGAATGCAAGCTAGAACGAGAGACTTCGTAAATTCAGGAAATGAAACTGGCAATAACATTCATAACCTCGAGACTCGCAATGGTATTCGGTCACTCGAGATTTAAACTGTCAGTTGTTGAACATCGAGTATTACTTGCAGGCATATAAAATTAAGAATAATTTTTAAACATACAGGATTGAAAATAGCTTTTAAATATTCAAGATTGAAAATAATTTTCGTAACTAACTTTTAAGATTAAAAGTAACTTATAGACACTCAGAATAGAGAATGTATTTTAGACATTAAAAATTGAAAATAACTTTCAAACATTCAGGATTGAGAATACCTTTCAGATATTCAAGATTGAAGATAATTTTCGTAACTAACTTTTAAGATTAAAAATAACTTAGACTCTCAGGATGGAGAATGTATTTTAGACACCAAAAATTTGAAAATAACTTGCAGACACTTCGGGCTTAAATCAATTTGAACCAAACCCAAAAATTCTGTAGAGTGAATAATGGTCCCAGCTAATGGAGATTAATCGCAAAACTATTATCATGATTATATATACGTATACTATGTGCCTTAAAAGTATATGATAGTCTAGAATCTAGACTATTCTCTGCAGAGTGCTAACAAGAACTAACTATGTAATTGTCTCATCTGGTTTCTTTGATGCTCAATAAGTTAAACACAAAGAATAAGAAGAAAAAGATGAAATACAGCTCTAAATACCCTCGACATCTACGATTTGCCATACTCTTCACAAGATATATAAACCATCATTCAGAGTCTGAATATGTAGCGAAGAAGTTACATGCAAAGATAAATTTCTCACCAAGATCTTCGCGTTTACAACTTGCACTCTCGCAATCTAAATCTATTTTATAGTTTCCAGTACTTCATCCTCTATTTCTATACTCTACACCACTAGCTCTTAACCTAAAGTCTCTCGCAAATTCTTTCTATTAAATTTATTGAGAAATTAAGTTTGAAAAATTTCTACTCAATTTTCCTAAAGGTATCCTGTAGTTTTAGAAAGATTAAGAACTACTGCTCTCGCACTATTTTATTTACCTGTTCCAAAGTTAGATGGGGTAACCAGAAGCAGTAGCTAGATAATTCAAAATGTGAACAAGAGCTTCACTTTGATTGAAATTTATCACATGTTATACTCCATTTTGTAATTTTAAATACTCTATACTCCATTTTGTAATTCTAAATATTCTATACTCCATTTTGTAATTCTAAATATTCTATACTCTATTTTGTAATTTTAAATATTCTGTACCCTATTTTGTAATTTTAAATATTCTGTACTCCATTTTGTAATTCTAAATATTCTATATTCTATTTTGTAATTCTAAATATTCTATACGCTGTTTCGTAATTCTAAATATTCCATACTCCATTTTGTAATTTTAAATATTCTATACTCTATTCGTATATTCTATACTAGAAATTAATTTTCAAATGTTTTTCATATTGTAAAAATAATTTTCATGTAAAAGAATACACGTCAAATAGGATAAATGTAGGACAGAAAAATAAATGACATGACTTTAGCCACTGCCAAGTTGTGGATTCACTATAATATAGATATCTGCATTTTCAGCTTTGCTATGTATGCAAATTTTACATAGACTAGTACTATAATCGTATCTTCATTTATATTAAACATTGTTGAAATGATATCACTATTGTTCATAATTTTATATGTTTTTATCTATATCCGTCATAGATAAACATATGCCTAAATTTATCCATGTCATGACTATCACGGTAGTCTTCAAATCCATGCAAATCTTCAATTTCCTGATTAATTTCAATTTTTAAATTTAAATATTCGTACATACCTGACTTACTCTGTATCCAAATAATCGATCAAATTCGCGTGTCTAAAATTCGCATAATCGACGTTCGACCGTATACCTCAGTGATTTCCAGATAGTTCGAAACACGAAGAACAAACTCAAATTTAGATCTCATTTTTCGAGTAAATCTGTAATGACATTTTCAAAACTCGACGAAGTCGAAATGACGCGCAGCTCATGATACCATATATACCATGAAACAAAGCACAATAGAGGTGCATTCGATTAGTAGAGGATCGTAAACGCAGGAAGGAGAGATGCTCGCGGATGTTGCGGAAGATTATAGGGACTCAGCATGGCGAGCCAATTTTAGCATAATCAAAGTCACGCAGACGACTCGTTCGCCGACGTGTCGGCAGGTTTCGATGTAACATTTGAACAAATATCATCGTGTCCCGAATAAAGAAACATGGGACAGGAAGAGGAGACCGGCGAACCCTGCAATAAATTACTCTTAACTTGTTTGCGTACACCAATCGTTCGCTGGTCTCTCCGTTGTCAAACGGGACTGTACCTTCTTGTTTGCTGGTATATACTTGCTTCTTGTTTCGATTAATTTAATTCGATAGAAATACGCGTTTCGTGGAGAGTTTCACTTCACGATGATTTTGTCAACACTCGTTGTTTGTTGTGTATATAATAAACTTATGTGAAAATTGGCACCTTCATTTTGGATTTTTAGTACAGGTGTATGATTAGTATGAGAGATTAGTATATTCGTAGAAGAGAGAAATTTGGGTGTTCGCGAAAATTGCTATTTGAATTTTTCATTTCCGACGAAGAGATATGATTATAGACGAGATAAATATATAGATATATAAATACAGATATAATAATATATATAGATATATAAATATACAAATTTTTTTATACGGGTTTCTACAGAAATTGCTATTTAAATTTTTTATTTCTCGTAAAGAGATAAATATATAGATATATTAATATACAGATTACTATATATAAATTTCTACAAAATTTTTATTTTTAATTTTTATTTTTATTGAAAAATACTTATTACAAGATATGCTTGTCATTGTATTTCAACAAAAATTGGTATTTTGATTTCTAATATTGTGACATTAGAAAACATTACTACAAAAATTGCTATTTTCATTTTTTATTTTTAGTATAAGGATATATCTCTGAAAGGGAGAAATGAATTTCTTTGTAAAATATATTAAATCTTTTCCTTATAAAAATCTTATACCTTTATTATTAATTATTATTATTATATATATATTATTATTTATTATAAATTTTCGCAAAACTTGCTCTTTTCCTCTAAACTTGAAGACACCTTGCTCTTTCAAATATTTTTAACTATTTTCAACTAAAAATCTACCAATCTGTAAAAAATATCAAAATCTCGTACATGTAGATAACAATAATTCATATACTTTGCTAAAAACAAATACTACATGAAATTACATCATCATCCAATAAAATCCAAAATTAATTTCACCAAAATTTTCCAAAGAATCTGAAACAATTCCTCTCGACTACTCCAATAATTCCAACGACAAAGTGCATTTTCACGTAAAGCAATTTAAAGTTTCAATTTAATCCCTTCGCAGCTTAATTTCTTGTTACACGGTCGTATTTCAAAATAATTCCACCGAATTTCGACAAGCATTAGGAGTATGACAATCGTACGATGTAACTGAGAAATTGGATGCGAATCTTTGTTAATCTGCAAATAATAGTGCAAATAAGATAACAAGGTGTTGACGATTCATGGAGAATTTTTCAGTTTCGATACACGAATTTTTCCAAAACGCATGCAACTCGAAGAAATAAGCAAAATGAACGACCTAATACACGCGTGATTGACATTCAGTAATACTGTAATTTTGCAATTTTCGCTTTCCTATTTGCGAAGACAATGGCGATAGATAAGGAGTTATTACACACTTTAAATCAACGTTTCTTTGTCTGCTGATTGTTTAATGCGTGTATCGTGCGATTGCATAATTTTTACACTCGAAAATCCGACGAAGGACGTCCGTGAACGAAACAAAATTTCAATCTCATGTTTACCACTGGAATTGCGTGCGTTCACCGTTTTTATCTGCGTATGTTACGTGAGAAATTTTCGAATGCATTGTATTTGTCCACAGAATGAAATTTAATAGCGATTGGAGGTGTAAAAATTTAATTTCTTTGTTCGGATAAATAATTGCAAAGTCAAGTGTGAAATATTAATTTGATTATACGTTAGCGTAATATTTATATTGGAAAAGATCATTTTATTTTTAATTTTAAAAGTGGAGAATTGTTTATGGTGAATATTTAATAGATATTTAATTCTATCGATGAATTTCACATATAATTTTTGTTTCATTCTTAATATGCATTAATATTCTATGGCAAACCATAAAATTTGTATTTAAATAAATTTAGAAAATTGAATCCAGATTAAATATTTATGTCAAATAAGAGTTAAAATAAAATAAATATAGAGAATAAGTAAAATTAATTTGTCCTTTCTTCAATTTCTTTTAAGTTTTGATAAGTTTTATTATCTCATAACATATGCTTCATTTTTATTTCATTTTATAAATCAGAAATATTTTAACAGCTTCGTAGATCAAGACACTTGAACTTTTTATCCAAAAGATTTCGATAGTAATATCTTAATTTTATACATGTTATAAATCTGTAATAATAAAATGTTATGAAATTAGCTTTATTAAATACATTTATAAAATCAATTTCCATAACAAAACCCTATGTAATAAAATTTATTATTTATTTATTTAATAAAATTGTTAATTTCCAAATTAATATATATGTAAATAAATAAATAAAAATTTTATTACATAGAGTTTTGTTATGAAAATTGATTTTGGAAATATATAATGTATTTAATACATAGGTATATTGTAATACAAGCATACCTGTAATATATAGGTGTAATGTAATTAATATGTGAAAATATCCCAATTAATAGGTTTTAAATAAATTATTTTATAATTTATAATAGGTATTTTATAATAGCTTTTGAATAAATTATAGTAATTAACATACACGATACATTGTTATGTTTTTATACCTTATTTCACCTAAAATAATTTATTTAAAAGCTATTAATCGGAATATATTCATATATCCATTACTGCACGAAGGGATAAAATATTAAATTAAACAAATCCAGGATTTATTATTATACTATTCCATATACTGTCAAATCATCGTCTATCTGTAAAAATAATTTTTTGAGCTATGACATTCGATTATAGATTTATTGAAAATGTTGTAACAATGTAGTTCGAGGTTACAAAGAAGGTAATACTAAGGCCAAAACTTATTCATCTGTGGTTTTTAGGTCATTGCCAGTGGTTTGTGGCTTAACCAGTTTGTTTGAATATTATATTATCTCCTATTACGGATATTTTATTCAGAGCACTGTGTGAAACATATTAGGATCTATAGTCTATTAGTAAATATTTTTGTTATACTATATGAAATAATTATGTAAAATAATGTAACATAATTTAACATTTTATTTTCCTTTTCACAACATGCCAAGAATAAATGTTAAAAAATGAATTAAATGAAATTATGTGTTTAATAAATTTTTAAAATGATGTAAATTATTTAAAAAGTTTTCGTTGTAAATATTCATAGCTCAAGAATGGAGAATTTAATATAGAATTTAATATTGAAAGCATAGAAATATTGAGTTTCCTATAAATAACCAAATGCAATAAAATAAACATTTCGAATTCTATATACATATATTTAATTCTATTCGCAAATTTTACTTTCCTTTAATTCTATAACATGACAAGAAATTTAAAATCATGTTTTGTTTCGCCTATATTCATCTGCTAATTCTGACATTAATTTAGAATTAGATCAGCAACAATTTTCGTTACTTCAACGACATTTTCACCAAAAAATTTGTTGACGTAACAAAATTTCAAGTTAACTTATTTTTATTTTTTTTTTCAATTTTTGAGCAACACGTATTTTCAAACTTTTCTTCTATTATAGCGATTATAGTTAGAAAAATTTGCTAAATAAAACTTCTCGCGTCTGTTGATTTTCGTGAGTTAAATCGTACATCAGAGTAATTGGTAAAATTAGTTGTCGCGAATGTAGTATAGGAAGTAATTTCGCCAAAAGTAATAAGAAAATGAAATTACACGTGAACGACGATGCAAAAAATTGTGATTATTTGTACGGAAGACGCTACACGAAAATTACACCTTCCTGCAACACAAATACCACGCATAATTACGTAATTAGCAGTTGAACAACATCGAACGAGGACACAGCGAAATACTTAAAAGAGAACGAAGGATAATATCAAGGATAACAATGCTTCATAAATCTCATTCCAGGATTCTATTTATCAGCAAACTACGTATCACAGAAAATTCAAGGAACTATTCCTATCTAGGCTAATCTCAGTCTGATTCGAGTCTAGACTAATTAGACAAACAATTGGAAAATTCAGCAGAAATTATTGTATTTCTATCAATTGTAGAAAGGACAAATAAATATATTGTATATAATTTCAATTATTTGTAAATTTATATTAATGAAACAATACGTTATTGACGATAAAATTAGAAGCAACAAATATAATCAACAATAATTAAGTACAATTTATTTATTTAATTTAACAAAAAATTTCTTAGGTAGCTGATTCAAAGGAAATAAGCTGTTACGTATCTTTTAGTATTATCCACTATGAAATACAAAAATAGTAAGTACCAAAAGATAAGCTAAAATACTAAAAATCATAGGACAGCTTTTCTTTTTTAAATCACTTATTTAAGAGATTTTTCATTGTGTCAATTTAAATAGGACACCCTGTACATACGAAATACATGATAAATTAATGTCACAATTTAAGTATAGATTGTAAACGTTTATCTCTATTAAATACAATTTATTTATAAAAAAGAATGATTTACATTTTATTTTAATTTTTCATTTAAGATTTAATATTTAATAGATACAATTATTTTCTTTTTTAAATAGAAACGATGTTTTATATAATTGATAGCATTTAATTAATAAAATACACAATGTTGTTAACGTAATAAAATAAAAAAGTAAAAAATATAAAGAAAGAGAGCTATTTAATTTAAAAGGGAAAGAAAAACTGTGCAAGATAATCGTGAATATTGGACAGAGAGATAAGAAAGTAGATTCGATTTATTTAGGTCACGGTGTATAAGGCTGAAAGTTCCTACAGAGAACACTAGATGGCAGATTATTCTCGCAAATACATTTGCCACCTAACGTGATATAAGACCATGGGAAAATTTTTATCGTATCCTTGTCTTTGGGGAGCAGAGTATTCAATGATCGTTTAGTGAGAATACTGATGCTGAAGCCCATTGTAAAATAACACTCGCATCCATGTAATTCATGAGATGCAATTTTTGAAGGCCTCTTTACTTCATAAGAGGTTTTAAAACATATATAGCTCATGATCAAAAATATCCGTCAATTATGTAATACATCAATTTATATTAAGACAAATTATGAATTTTGCAAGAGTATACCCATTTAATTCCGGAAGTATAAAATAACAAATACCGCGAAATTTTTTATTTAAAAAAAAAAAAAAACTATTTTTTCCGTAATAAGAATCTTCTACTTTTTTAAATAAAAACTTTTTGTTTTTCCTTTGAACAAAAATTTTCCGATTCTGTTATTATCTGAATATATTTTATAATTACAAATGACATAGCATATGTAACAATTAAGCACAATTTTACAACTTTGCAGACAAAATTTGTTTTCCCTTCAATAAGAATTTTTTATTAACATTACTTTCCATAAAAATTTATAATTTATAATTTACAATTTTTTAAATTTTTAATACGAATTTTCGAAAAATAAACAAGATACTGATAACTCTATTATTAATCGAAATGTTATTTATCTGAATATATTTCATATATCCAGAAATAACATAAAATACTTAGCAAACGATACAATGATATTAAAAACGTTCAATAAAAAAGACTTATTGACAAGACTATGCAACCTCGCAGGCAAAATTACTTTGATTTTATTATTAACCAACACAAAAGCTATTCCTGGAAACGTTCATTTCATTAACGCGATGCAAATACTAACAGAAATAACGTGTCCCAAGAGCACAGTCAATTTGTTATTATTCAACAAGAACGAAACTCAAGAATAGAGACGCCAACCGGTTGAATATCTAAGAAACGAAACCGTCTATTCTTTTATTTTCATGCAAATCATAATTTCGATCACGACCTACGAGATACGTGTGCATATTGTCCATGTGAGAGTCGAATGTCCATTACTCAAGAAGATTGTGCAACGTAACTCTAACTGTTCGAATAGATAAGTAAACGTTAAATGTGGGCCACCAAACCAGTCCTTCGTCTGCGGCTTTTATTTGCTATGTGCTCGAACCTCGATAGCTCGAATCTCTAGAACTCGAAAACCCCTATAAAACAACAATTTTCTTCGTTCCCTTCTGCCATAGTATTCCATACTCATAGGGCTCGGTAGAAATTAATTCTACTGACATGACATTCTTGTGTTCTGGTTCTTGACATTTGACATTTTCGACTAATATCGTTGGGAGCTAACATTTTTGCATAAACGAAGGGATCAGAACCAATTGGATTGTTATAGCCATTCCAATTTGTATAGGTTTTTGATTAAAATTTTCAATTGTATTGACATTTTTGACTAATATCGTGGTGAGCTAATATTTTTGCATAAAGGAAGGGATCAGAACCTATTGGATTGCTATAGCCATTGCAATTTTAATGGGTTTTTGACTGAAAATTTCAATTGTATTGACATTTTCAACCAATATCGTGGTGAGCTAATATTTTTGCATAAACGAAGGAATCAGAACCTATTGGATTGCTACAGCCATTCCAGGGTAGAATGGACAATAATATCTAAGACCTTTTTAACGAGTAACACACGAAGTATATTTAAGATCAAATATTTAAATAGTAAACTATTCGATGTGATAAATCTGTCCACTCTTTCTAGAAATTTTTTCTCTCTCACTCGCTCTTAATAATGATTACATTTACGTGTTCACTCTTTGATACTTCTGAGACTTATAACGGAGTTTCTATATAACGCGGTATAAATTAATCTAATTTGTCTTGTTACTATGTTTATCATAACACGATTTACATAGAACACATATCCTGATTTCAATTAATTCTGATTTTCTTATAATACGGTTTCCACATAACGCAGTACAAATTAATCGCGTTATAGGAGACTCGACTATATTATGGTATTTTACATGGCTGCCATGATTTATGCCGTTGTGAGATAAAGGCAAGATAAAGGCAAGACAAAATAGCACATTTTTTTTATGACAACTTCCGGTGCTTGATCGACGGTAATAGATGAAATTGACAATTCAAGTGACGAAGTCAGGCACGAGAAAATTTAGAAAATTGCGAACGGATGTTACGAGCAATTATTATTAACTTGACCAACGAAATTTAATGATTAGATTTATTTGTGTTGATATACGTATACTATTTGTTACGTAACATAATACTTGAGTGTTATTACTATATCTCATTATATCTCACTATATTATCTAAAATTGAAAATCAAGAAGACTTCAAATTTTGAGTAGGAAAAATTATATTTTTTAATGTAATAATAATAGTTTAAAAACCGAATTATTTTACAAAAATAGGTCAAAATTCCGGAACTTTTTTAATATCGATTTAGTAAGTGGTTATGATATCCAATAATCATTATCAGTACTACAAAGAAGATTAAAATACAAATATACACAGTTTTGCACAAACGCAGCGAACAAAATAGGGTCGTATCAACACGAGGTAAAAAAAATTTTACATAAAAGAAAAACCATGTTAACAGGAATATAATCGTTAAAGGTAATTAGAATATTTAAATATAGAACTATTTTAGTATAGAAATATAGAAATAATTAAATATTAAACATTTAAATATAGAATTATTTAAATAAGGTATTTGCAATAATTTAAAGAAATACACGAATTTCGACAAATATTTTAACAGAAAGAATAAATTATTAGGGAATTAATATTAATTTCTTATTACGTATTAATATTAGTAATATATTACATCGATGATATTAAATATTAATATATTATTAAATTAATGTTAAGGACTTACGCTGTATTTTAATACTGAAATCTTGAAAATGAATATTAAGTTAACCCTTCGCAAACAGAGCTGTGGTTACACAAGAGCTCTTTTCACCGAAATGGGCACCCCAAGTAACTGGTTTATGACAAAGGGCACACTATCCTAATTTCGCTGAAGGGGAAGTTATGAGCTTGACACTTTTGTCAGTAACCATGAAGCATATTTGGTTGAAACACAATTGCGAAGTGAAAGTGAAACACAATAACCATATGGCACATTTTCACTTAAAATATTATACCTTCTCTGCGAAGGATTTTAATATTCACTCAGATCGATGGCATTTAATATATCTCTTTTCTTGACATTTGCTCCAAATTTAGAATTTTGAGTATAATATTAATAAAGAGAGTGCAAGTCCTTCGAGTCACAAATTTAGTTAAAACTATACAGGTTTATAGATTTCGTCATGCAGTTCAATAATATATTTCATTATAGCAGCAACTACTCAATAATTTTTTAGATATTTACGATTAAAATTTAATTATATCTTTAATTACAGATTTATATATTTTTTTATACCTTTAATTACAGACAATTGGAGTTGTGGCGTAACGGCGACATTCGAGAATTCTTATGCCTCGAGGTCCAGGCTTCGATTCCCGTTCATAGTTGGCAGTTATTTTTTCAATCCATTTTGTATTTTGAATTTATTTTTCGCCTATGAACACATTGTAAATAAACAATTGTAAATAAAATTTCTTAATAAAAAAATTCATTTTTTACCCTTTCTTATGCTGATATATATTTACTACAAAATAATAAGAATATTATGCAAGAAAAACAGCTTTCTATAGCAATCTTATTTACAACTAACTAATTATTAAATTAAACATTGTATAAGAATGTTGCCTATAATTCCAACTTTGCTATAAATGTTCATGAATTAATAGCAAAAACTTGGAAATTTATTAATTTTCTACTGCCAAATAAATACAAATTTTACCGCCTGCGATCAGCGCCATCTATGATTTGGTCTCAAAAATCAAGAAAGTGATAGGAATATAGAATAGGCAAGGAGGTCGACGAAGCGCTGGTCACGTGGTAAACAAGGACAGAGAGGGGATAGAAAAGGACAGAATGGCTCCGGCAGTGAAGAATTATTAATTACTCAATTTCCGTAAACAATTTGTGAACTTTTATAATTTCATTGCAAAGCTGGAACTTCAAGTTACATTCCTATATTATTTTCGTAAAGAATTTAGCTCTAAATTGTTAGTTATTAATTTTTGTTTTATGGCGTCTATGATTTCGTAACGGCGACCATCACGATCTTCCGTGAAAATATTTAATACTGAACGAAATTAAAATCAAAATGTGATCAAAAGTTATATGAGAAGATTCGCAAGAATATTGTTTTTATACTAATTGCATAAAGTTTCATAAATTAATTGCGTAAAGGATAGTAATTAATGAAAAACCAATGGCGTCTTCGACAATCTTCGACAACAATTCAAACACTGCGCAGAACAATTATTAATAATTAATTAATTAGGGACAAATTTATATCGAAAAATATATTGGAAAGTTCGTGAAGGATCTGGCTTTACGTTGCAATTATAAAAGTTCATAAATTAATCACAGATATTGAGTAATTAGTGTATTTTCCACTGCCGATTTGATTTATTAAAATATATTCGGAGCACATAACCAGAGTTAGTAAACTGACATCAGAGCTATCTATGTTCTCCTTGCGGAACTCGAGCTTCGAGTCTAAACTCATAGATAGCTCTGATGTCAGTTTACTAACTCTGGTTATGTGCTCCGAATATATTTTAATAAATCAAATCGGCAGTGGAAAATACACTAATTACTCAATATCTGTGATTAATTTATGAACTTTTATAATTGCAACGTAAAGCCAGATCCTTCACGAACTTTCCAATATATTTTTCGATATAAATTTGTCCCTAATTAATTAATTATTAATAATTGTTCTGCGCAGTGTTTGAATTGTTGTCGAAGATTGTCGAAGACGCCATTGGTTTTTCATTAATTACTATCCTTTACGCAATTAATTTATGAAACTTTATGCAATTAGTATAAAAACAATATTCTTGCGAATCTTCTCATATAACTTTTGATCACATTTTGATTTTAATTTCGTTCAGTATTAAATATTTTCACGGAAGATCGTGATGGTCGCCGTTACGAAATCATAGACGCCATAAAACAAAAATTAATAACTAACAATTTAGAGCTAAATTCTTTACGAAAATAATATAGGAATGTAACTTGAAGTTCCAGCTTTGCAATGAAATTATAAAAGTTCACAAATTGTTTACGGAAATTGAGTAATTAATAATTCTTCACTGCCGGAGCCATTCTGTCCTTTTCTATCCCCTCTCTGTCCTTGTTTACCACGTGACCAGCGCTTCGTCGACCTCCTTGCCTATTCTATATTCCTATCACTTTCTTGATTTTTGAGACCAAATCATAGATGGCGCTGATCGCAGGCGGTAAAATTTGTATTTATTTGGCAGTAGAAAATTAATAAATTTCCAAGTTTTTGCTATTAATTCATGAACATTTATAGCAAAGTTGGAATTATAGGCAACATTCTTATACAATGTTTAATTTATTAATTAATACTTACATGAACGATAAGTTTTGTATTTCCTGTATCTAATAATTATTTACATTTTCGTTTTCTTTCTGTTTTAAATAAAATTGCTATAGAAAACTGTTTTTTTTGCATAATATTCTTATTATTTTGTAATAAATATATACCAGAATAAGAAAGCGTAAAAAATAAATTTTTTTATTAAGAAATTTGATTTACAATTGTTTATTTACAATGTTACATAAGCGAAAAATGAATACAAAATAAAGCATAGGTTGAAAAAAAAAAACCTTCAACTATGAACAGGAATCGAACTCTAGACCGCCAGCATAGGAATTTTCGTATGTCGCTATTACGCCACAACGCCACCTGTAAAACGTAGAAAATAATTGAATATATATTTAAACTTTAATCATAAATATTTCAAAAATTATTGAATAGTTGCTATTATAATGATATATATTCTTGAACTGCATGACAAAATGTATAATAAAGATTTATGTATAAAGACAGAAATTTTGTAGATGTTTAGAAATTTCGGGAGCATTATATTCTCGAGCCAGCCATTAGGAACAGATCTAAAAAGAGTATCCTTTGGGAGAGACGTAATTAGTTGGGACATCTGTCACGGACATGTGGACCCGTAAAATCATTTTGTGTCGGTACTTTGTTGGACGATGACGAGCCAAGAGAAGCCTGTCTAAATAATTTGCGACAGACAGCACATCAGTTAAGGAGACCAACGTAATTTAATGTTCTCTTGCAACTAACATAGGATCGTCGAATAAACACTAATTCTGCAAATTTTTCTTCGACTTTTACATTTTTTTCTTTTTTTTTTTTTCGATATCGTTTTTATGATTTTGGTAATTTCAAATTGGATAATCTAAAATCGTATTTTTAATTCGCTAATAATTAATAAATTTTAAGTATATTATAAATATTATTTATGGAAAAAGTGTATTTATCATTTAAAAAATTGAGGAATGTTAAGTGCATTATTTAAATTATGTTACTAGCAATATTTAAATTTTTTAATATATTTAAATATAAAAACATTTAAATAAATTACATACTTCTATTTGATGATAATTTTTCCTATCTGTTCTTTGCTTTCGAATTTTCAAATTTGTATTTCTTGTATTATTATCATTCGAACTGATTATAAAAATAATATATTATATTTACCTGATCTCTGATAAGATATTTTTGTGATAAATACATTTGTACAATTATTTGATTTTATTTCCTAAAATAAGTCATTTTATACAATATTAATAAATAATATTATTTATCTGAATATCAATTCCTATTACAAAATTTTCGAATAAAAATGGACTAGAATTAAAAATTTTTAATTTAATAATCAATACTTATGTATATTTATAATCAACATTTATATCAATATATAAACCTTTAAAGTTGTAAGATTTTTGTCTTTTCTTTCGCTTCGTTTAAACGTTTAATTTTTATAAATCATGGTATTGGTATCGGCCAATTAATTATTATTATAAACAATTCATCTCGAATACACTTTTCTGTAAATTGAACCATTTAGCTACAAGATTTATAATGAAATGTAATAGAAATTGAAATTAAAAAATCACTTAGAATTAAACTTGGAATTAAAAAATCATTCATGATGGAATACTCAAATTTATCATTTATCGATGTAATTATTATACTAAAGCAACCGACTGCATTTTTATCCGAGGTTAAAAATATCATCAGAGTGATAATATACTCGTATATATATTTTTATTATTCATATTTATCAAAATTAAAAACAAGATCGTAACATTTTCAAAAATAATTTCAGAGATTTACCTAGTATTAAAATGTATTACTAAACTTTTTTATATCGCTTGATTAGTATCGATTTTTCTATATTTCGAATTTTTCTACTTATCCAGTGAAGTAACAATATTCAAGCTATTATTAATATTTATTCCTCTATATTTCGAATTTTTCTACTTACTTACTAAAAAGGGTACTTATTATAATGTTAATATAGTATTGATATAGTATTATTATTAATAGTAATTAATTTTGTTTAAGTAATTTTGTTTAATTTCAATAATTAAAAATTTGATCTAATTCATCTAATTACAATGGTTTCTTCTTCCGAGAATTACAGCATTCTTTACGAGAGAAAATCTTCAACCATAGTTTAATTTTTAACCTAAACGTGTGTATTATTAAAATGAACAGATAAAGTACTCAATTAATATTATTATAGGTTTGCAATACTATCAATTTTCGAATCAATATTGGTTCATGAACCACCGATTTTCGAACTATTAAATTTTTCATTTTTATTTTTCCATTCGTCATAGAAATTATACAAACTTCTATAACACTTCTTCAAAATTTTCAGAAGCCAGAAATTTTACTTTAATGTACTCTAGAAATCATTCGAAGTAACCAAACCTTATACAGAAAATTAACTTACACACCTAACACTACACCTAATAACACTGAAGATAGCTACTAGAGAGAAGTTATCGCACAACTTGTCATTTAGTATTACTGTAACTCCCAATTGACGATTAGTTAATTAAAAAGATTAGTCTTCACGTGCTATGTAATCGTGAAATTGTTCACAGAAGCCAGTCTTGAAACTACAAATTTATGACTTTTCGAGGGATTGAACGAGGACCTGGGTAATGAAATATGAATGAATGGCCTGAACGACCACTGAATAATGACTGAAAATCACGTAACCACTGAGTATTAAAGGGTCAGCTGTTTGAAGAAATTATAAACACGAAAAAGTGACGCATAATACAGCATTTAACTGCTTTCAGGAGTGCAAATGCGGTTTCATTAACGGTGCGGCCTCAAAACGAGGAAAGTGGAGTACTTTTTAATGAGGAAATTGAAAGATAACGTCCACTGTGAGATCTTCGTGAACATATTTCAGATGAACTCGCTGTGGTAATGGTTAACATAGATTTTGAATATACATGTGCTGATATAACAAAGGTGCGATGTCTTAAAGAAAGGGATGAGTGGGACAAGTATGCATGGAACGCCAATATCTAATGGATTCAGGTTATCGTGATAAATGAGTATGCGTGTAATGATTGAGGTGTTGTGTGAATTGTGTATGTCACGTAATGTATGAAAATAAAAAGAAAAAACCAGAGCGATTGGGCAATAGGTCAGTAATTGAGTTGTAATAGTGAAAATAGATGTGAGCATGTGATTGCGAGAAATTAATTAGATTTATACTTAATATTTGTGTTTGATTATTTTTTTGTAATTAAATTAAGAATTGTTCTTATTGTTATTGATATTTCATCCACCACTAACACTCATTTATTCTGATATACTTCAAATTATTATTATCGAATAATGTACATCTCTCTTCACCATTTACATAGAAGAAAAATACAGATAAAATTGATATTAAAAGAATATGTTACATAAAGTGATAAAATAAAATGTTGACACATCAGTCATTCAGAGGTTAAAATGATTAGTTCCATTTCTCTTAAATCTCTTAGATTTCCTTATATTTAAAATAAATCTCTGCTTTTCATTTTATCACTTTTATGATAAACAGAGAAGCCAGAATTGTGTCAGCCATAGAGATCTGTTTTTGACAGCAGCTCGTGACTCTCGCATTATAACTCTTACAATTTTCATTTCTATCAATTGGAAAAATTTGCTTACATGGTCCAAAGATAATCAAAAAAGATAGCGAAACTTTCGTACCAAAAAGTCTAGCGAATTTTTTGAAAAAAATCCACAAAGATGACTCTCTTTTCCAATCCCGAAAGTGATAGAAGACCACCTTAAAACGTTATCGACGAAATCATAATGATTTTAAACGAACCCATGCGTTTCATAGGTTAAGAATCACTGGTGTGAGTCAATCCTTTGATTTTAAGAATCTAATGATCGATATAACGCGTGCAATATAATTGTAAACCATATAATTAGGCTAAATTACATAATTTCGTAGCCTAAGAGCACATTTGTATCAAAGTTTGATAATAAATTAAATATTTTATGTACAATTGACTGAATGAGCCAGTAAAAGTAAGAAGATTTGAAGATTTGAAGGATGGATTAAATCATGAAATGCAATAGATCGTTCTATCTAGTTGCTAACGTCGATGAAGATAAAATATAACTGTCAAAAGAAGATTTAATAATAAAAAAAATTTCGAAACTCGCATTTCTCTCAAAATTGACTCGAAGATGTATAAGGCACGTATGCTGAATTGAGCAAGCAAGTCATTGACGAACAACCTACGCCGACTACTCGTACGAAATGCTTAAGTAGCAGGAACCTTGGACGACAATCAGCAGCTGAGTGACTTTAATAATCATACGGACCATCTGTCCGACTGTAACGCACGTCAAGGAATGTTTCGAGACTCTTGTGAAATCGTATCTGCAAAATCTGGAAGTGCGTACTCGATTCGCGTTAATTTGGAATTACGTTCATTCTTTGTGTATATCTTCTTGCATCCTTCTCTATTACAAACCGAAATCACTGATTATTGATATATGAAGAAAGAAAGGAATATTTAAAACAGAAAATGGATCAATCTATAATAAGCTAATTGTGAAAAGAGTGATTCAGCATTTGGCAATGAGAATACGTGTATGAAAACTGAACTTGCAGAAGATTTTTAGTATTTATTTAAAATTTTAATATTCATATGGAACTAATTTGTAAGATTAACGCTAATATTATATAGGAACAATTGTGTAAATGTAAGAAGTGGTACGGTGTAAGAGTTATACACATAATGAAGTCGAATTAACACTTTTCTACTAGCTTTATTTATCTTTTTGGGTACTACAGGGTCTTCAGCGCAAGAGGTCTTGACCTGCTCGTCACTCTGAAAATACTGATCGAGTCTTCCTCCGATTTTAGGAGCTTTCCCTAAAAGCGTAGGAGACACCCTGGTTGGTTAACGCAGAGTAGGGCTCGTTAACTGTATACGCATAGTTTCCTACGCATTTTAATAAGCGCTGCAATTTTATTTGAGAAATTATAACAGGAACTATTGCATTTAATGATAAAATATACTTGATGGCAAGGGGGTGAAAAGAGTCTTTGGTTATTATTAATTGAAGAATTCTAATCCTGAAGAATTAATTTAGACTTGTATCTTAAAATGAAAGTTAGAATGGCTAATTTAATTTGATCAGGATGAACTTGTTAGAGTTGATTATAGGTATTTACTAGTGACTCGAGATTGAAGATCTAAGAGGCTGGTTACCCAATAATGCAAAGTCAGGAAATATGTGCTTCTCTTTCTTGGCTTCTCTCTTCTGTCATTATTGTTTCATCGCTTTTTCATGGCAGGATATTACGTAAACATTACTGACCACAATGATTGAAAGAGGTATCTGTGGTATGGAACACATCGATCTGGAAAATCTAGAAGTATATTCTTCCTTCTTGTCTTTTCTCAACTGTCATTATCGTTTTGTCTTCTTTTCGTGGCAACGATAAGAGCCTTTGTTATTTTATCAAGATTATAATTTGGATTACGATATAACCTACTTTTCTCCTATTATCAGTCAAATCATTGATCCAAGATTAACATTATTAAAGGAAATACTGTACTCTTGCAGCATTTCTTTTTCATCTCCCTTTCATGACAACGCTGTTACGCAAAAATCATTGATCCATGATCGCGTTAAAAGAAATATCGGAACCGTAGAATACGTTGACACTAGGACTACCAATCTATGTAATAGCTAATAAAACCAAATATAATGTACATTATTGATAGCTAAAACGATATAATGAAAATCAAAAAGCACAAGTAATTAGAATCTTATTTGAATAAAGATCAATATTAATTTTGTCAAGAGTGACTGCGTATTTTCTGCAATTGTAAAAATAAATGTCCGAAGCAAGTTCTTTTAACTCACTTAATAGTTCTAGCGTTAATCTGTAAAATCTGTAAGTTCACATTCAGTTGGCATTGTTTTGAAGTTACGTCCTTCCCTCTTGTACCACTATTGTTCTCTTTGTATTTCTTCGAGCCAACGATATTACGTAAAAATTGCTAATCCACAACCATTATAATCGAAAGACATATCTCTGCTACAAAGCACGCCACGTACAATTCGGAATAGAAAATTAAAATAATCCGAAAATACATCCGAAGGGAACACGTGAACTAGATAATTCGTGGCTAATGAAACGATAATGAGACGATAATAATTATTATAGTTGGCGTAATATGAACCACAATATAGCTAAGTTACAAATTAACTGATCAGTAAGCGACACTGTCTAATATCACTCCATTTAGAATTTAGATTCACGGATTCAATTTGGTCTTAAAATTCGAAAAGATAGCACTTCATTTACGAATACTTATGAAAAGCTAGAAATACTAATTATTTCTACTTTTTTATTTTTGCAATATTTGCAATTTTTAATTAAAATCCTGTTTTCTATAAAAATTACTTCTTGCGTAAATTTTGGGATACCCGATACAATAGTGACCTATATCCTCAGTCATGAGATACGAAGTTTAAATATGGGATTGGGCAGAGAGAAGGATAGAGAGATTACGTGAATGATTACATGAATTAGATAATGAATGAGACAGATATTAGAAGAAAATAGGAGAGGAGAGGATGAGGGAACTGGAAGAGGAAAGGATGGATGAAAGAGAGTATATAAGAATGTATATAAGAGAAAAATAAAAGAGAGTCTTAGAAGTCAGTAGTAAGAAAGTTGTCAGATCGTGAGAATTAAAGGTCAAATTACGAATTAAGTTCGTGGTCAGGACAAGCATTCACAGTTACTATTCCATTATATTAATCCGTTATTCTATTCATAAAGCTTATATTGTTCTGCTAAGCATCGCAATATTATTCTAGTCAATCCCTCTAAATATGATCCTAAATATATTGTTCACTATATAATTGTATACGGTTAGTTCCCAGCGAATTACAATAAACTCTCTGTAATTTCAGTCCTGAAAAATTGCAACAGAAGCAAGTTATTCCACAAAGAAGCATTTTAGCTATCGAACCCTAATTAATAAATGTCATTTCCTTACCATTCATCAGGTGATTATAGCACCTTTTGGTAAAATTAATATCGTCTCATTGTGCCAGGAACGTAATCCGTCGCGAAACAAAGACCGGCTCGAAAGCCCCATTGCGGTTCATCAACAGTCAAATCCTAAGCGCCCGAATGACAAGAACATCGGAATTTTCTAACATGCCGTATCGCCGTTTTGTATCGTTGGAAAACTTGCTGTTTATTGTTTCAACTGGTCTCATGCATGCGAAGCAATGCGACTCACCTTCAATAAGGTTAGGCGACGGCACTTTTTCGGTCAACAAGGGGCCTACAGAGGTCAGCTCAAGTCCACGTGCGTGGTACCCTTAGACTTCGGCGAGCTATGGGGCCATAAACGGATATTTTCCAGATACGGTCATTTTCAACAAGGTCATCCACGTGCGGGTGATCTTCATGCACGTCACCCTGAGTGAAAGGGTTCCTCCACCACTGTCTTCGATTGAGGGACCTTTTCCTCTTTTTAAAGTAACCAATTCGCGGACCGAAGAAACGCCCTTGGTCCCATTTAACCAATCAGGGCACCGTTAGCCCTTTAGCGAATTCCCGATTTTCCGAGTGATCGAGGAAAATCGAGGAATCAGTCGTTCTTACGTCTTTCAGCTCTCATGTTGTCTGACTATCTAACGTTCGACTACCCTTAAATTTCTCGTGAAACGTTGATACCGTCGGTGTTCGACTCGGTTGCAGTCTAGCGTTCGACATTCTTAGCCATTCTTCTTGCTCACGATCATTGAACTGGTTGCTCAATATTAATTTGGCGTACAACATTGACAAAGCGTAGCGTGGCGGATTTACGACCCGCCAGAATTCATCGAAGAATTTAAACGCGACGCGACAGCAAGTGATAAACTACTATTACTGTAGTAGTCCGTATCATACACACGTGAGAATCTGCATAGTGATCGCTATGAGGTGATTGTAGCGAATCATTGCTATCCATGTCACAGATGACAGTGAACTGGATTGAGAGACAGATTTCCAAGGATTGAGACTTGGAGTAGTGGCTCTTGAGAGTGACGAGACTACTATTTAAATGGACTATATAAACCTCTGTTCGCGTTGACGGATTTATCGTGCCTGTTTCACAAGATGAGAGGCAAACGATTGTGACCACAAATAAACTTTACTTCCACGATGCGTGCAATCTAACATTCGTACGTATGTACGTCTGGAGAGCCTCTTTATCTCTCTAGCATTCTCACTCTACCTTCAGATAGACCGGCGAATTGCGAGTGCAGCCTTGGAACGAGCTCTCTGCATCGGCGTTTCATGAAAAATTGATGTTCGACGAATTTGCAAGAACGATAACGTGACAGTAAAGATAAAGAATGGAGTGTAGTAAAAACCGACATGTTTCGGACTTAGCGACACGTGTTCCTCGAACAGCTACGTTGACGAGTATCCTATAACGTGTGCGAGAAGCTTTAGACTGATTAGTGATTGAAATGGGTCACACGTGTGTTGGATAATTAAAATTTACGTGTCTCAAAAGATGTAGAGTAACATCTCTATTATATAAATATTTTAAAAGTTATAAAAAGAGAATGTATCATCTACGAATCATAACATTTGTTTATTGAACGTTTAAAGAACACGTAATATTATTGTAGCTTGGAAAAAAGTTGGTTTTAATCATGTTTTACTTTTTGTTAGGCAATAGATAGTTTAATGACACGTTTGGAATGGCATTTTAACGCGTGTACTCAATTATTTATTAATTATATCTTGTTAGATGATTGTTTAGTCATCTATAGGTGTTTATCTGTGTACATTGGATAAACTCCAAATTGGCTAACTTTTTCTTTTCATTCTTTACTCAACCTTATTGCTCATCCTGTGAAAGTAGGTTTCATATATGTGAATGCAAATGAGGCTGAATAAGTGCAACTCATTTGCGATGATATAAATATAATATGTGCGAGTGTAGTCTAGTATGAATGATGTTTGAAAAAATATTTAGAAGAATGTGCCAGAATAAAACAGTTATGTGAGAATCGTCAAAGAGGAAACGTGGGTATGTAACGGTTAATAAGAGTGAGTGAGTGAGAGAGAGAGAGAGAGAGAGAGAGAGAGAGAGAGAGAGAG
>NW_016928435.1:64806-98232 GCF_001483705.2 Eufriesea mexicana
GAGAGAGAGAGAGAGAGAGAGAGAGAGAGAGAGAGAGAGAAATTGTCAAGTGTCATTAGAAAGTATCAATTAATTTTTTTGTTTAAAGTAGTTTATTGCGAGTTGTTTTCGTTATTTAAATATTTTTATCTAAACATACTAATGTGTTAACTGTTAAGAAACGTAGAAGATATTAGTGTCCATTTCTATCCACATATTAAAATGTAGTATCGAAATGAATTTGGAAATAGTAAATGAGTAGTAAATCATAGTTAACGAATTAAGTTGAAACTATCCCTTTTCGGTATCACTGTAAATATTTACAGGCATAAACTGCAGATGGCCTTTAGTATCGACTTGAACGGAGCCATTTCGGCATCAACGAAGGTCTCTGCTAGATAATAATTTACGACCTTGCTATATCACTTGAATCAACTGCACTGTTGATGGTATTCGATATAACGAGGTCGTAAATTAAAATATTATTTTACGACACTGATTCATGTAGCCGCACCTAGACTTACATTGTATCACAGAATTATTATCTACATCTGCGATTTTCTTATTACAGGCATATGCAAATTAATTATATATGTGTAATGCACGTACATCATATGCGTGTAATACACGTATGTATATAATTAATTTATATATACCATGAAAATATGAAATATATTTTAATATATTATACGTATTATTAATATTATTAATTTAATAATACATATAACTGTTTTATACTTGCATATTCTTCTAAACATTTTTTCAAACATCATTCATACTAGACTACACTCGCACACATTATATTTATATCATCGCAAATGAGTTTCACTTATTCAACCTCATTCGCATTCGCACATATAAAACCAACACTCACATGATATTTCACATATTGAACAGAATTTTAACTTTTTACAGACTGTTGTCAAATATACCCAACAGAGATACTATTGCAAGTCTTGCAAACTTGCAAAATGAAATTTCTGCTGTTTCAGATGTTAGAATATTCGTATTTTTATATTCGACTGATTTTATGAGCTTGTTATATCGCAGAAGACTATACACAAGATTATGCACTGTCTTGCAAATTGTCAAGATTTTTGTTTCCCAACTTCTCGCGAAGATATCATTACCATTTCGTGGAAGTGATCTGTCAAAGTCGACTGTTCGTGTTATTTAGAACAGAGAGATGAGTCAACTATCAATGTACCAGACAAATAAAACAATAAAATTGTTCAACTTTTCGTTTCAACGCTATTAACCCTTTGCACTCGAGAGACAACCTTCAGTCGTCATTTAATAAAATTCTAAAGATCGATAGTGATTAATATATCATATTTAAAATAATGTAACAATGCGTTATGTGAGATATCGACATAAAATAATCCTACGTGTCAATTTGTGTATGACTTTTTATTTACTATTTTGAAAAATATTATATATTGATTTTATAGCAGAAAATCTTTGAATTGCTATTTGTCTGTAACGAAAAAATTTCAGGGGGCAAAGGGTTAAATTACTCGAATTAATTAATTACAATTAATTTCAATTGATTTTAACTAAAATCATAAATATAATAATCGATTTGAATAACTAAAAAATTAATAATTATGTAACAATCGATTTTGGTGATTAAGAATTAATAATTATTTAATAATCAATTGTAATAATTACAAAATTAATTACTTAACAATTACCGTTAAAAATTCAATAATTAATCGAATTACTGTATCTTTTGTGTATATGTATTTAAATAATTTTAAAAAGAGGTGCCAAATATTGAAATATTTTTAATATAAATAATAAATACTTTGTAATTAGTTTATTCATACTACAAGTATGTTGGAGATTCATTTGTTTTTCGTTATAGTTCTTCAGTTTGGTCTTTAAAAATAGAGGACCTAAAAGAAATAATAATGATGAATTCTTGGAATATCTAAGTATATACAATTCAAAGTATGATAAAAATATACTCAAAAATATAAAAATTCCAATTTAATTAATGGATGACTAACGAGACATTCGAAATTATCCCGTTTGGTCTTTCAGTGACCCATCACGCGAGGATGAACGTTATTCACTGTTACTGGCATCGACTTGTAAAATAAAATGGCGAAGTTGACTCCATAAAATCACTTAATCGGAAATAAGTATGATCATTTGCTAACATCGAATTACTACATTAAAGTATATGTCATTCTCTCATATAAAAGGTCTTGTAATCTTCTTGGTATATTTTGTATAACATTATCTAACTTAAAATATTTTTATTATAAATTTTGTTAGTATTAAAACTTCTTTAATTAAAAGTACAAATTCTTTCTTCGATGTAATCGAAAAAACTGGACAATTAGAAAAAATTTAATACACGATATTAATTCGTAAAATTTAAAGCAACATTGTTGATTTCTCTTCACAGAAAATAAAAAAATTCTGTTATAGGAAAATTAATTAATTTATTAAAACAGCTATTAAAAAATGAATTTATTGATCCAAGCTAAATTAATATCGCTTATTTAACCCTTTGCACTCAAAAATTTTTCTGTTGTAGAGAAACAGCAATTCAAAGCTTTTCTTAAATTTTTATAAGTTCTCTGATACCTTTCATGCTAAAATAAAAGAAAAAAAAAAATAAGTGCGTAAGAAATGAACGAATAGAATTATTTTATTTTATAATTATAATATAATTATTCGTTATTTAAGTTATAGCAATAATCTCGAGTGCAAATTAATATTTTTCGAATTGTCTTATACATTGTTACACACGTAACAGTTATTTCTTCGAATATTTAATACATCCGTGTTACAACAAATTTCTTTTTCAACACTACTGACAGGAATTAATATTACTAGACAAAATTAATAACCGAGGTTGATCAATGAAATTTTAATTAATAATACTAACGTTTCTCAACAGGAAATTACAAAAGGTTCTGCTACATAAATAAATCGATTAATTTTCTAAGAATTTGCCAAAAAATATTAATTATTAACTGAAAATAAAACAAATTAAAATTAAATTAAATTAATATTCCTTTCTTAACAAAAACACGAATATTACCATAAAAATATCGCTAATGTACTCGAATATTTTTCAAGGTATCAACATCTCACGTATGACGTCGTTAACAATTTGATCCATAATTCGCACTTACATTGGCGAAGGCGTAATTCATTAGAGGTTCGTATACAAATTTGCTCATAAATATTTGCTTCTGTTCGATCAATTAAACGTTATTTTAAATACATTGTGTTAAAGATATTATCATCAAACAGAGACTTAGACTGTTTGCAGTGTAAGGCATTTGCATTTCAGGTTAGCACCAGTCACGCAGTTGGTTATCGTTCCACTTTTCGCTCGTGCAAAATAATCCAACGTGCATTTGCTAACATTAAACGAACAGATTTTTCATAACTTGTTTTTCATACTTGTACAATCCGTGAAGCGGGTAACAGTGTTTAAATCATTATGCAAATCGGACTCGCAGACATGCCGAACTTCAGCAAACACTGTATAGGATAGTTATCAGAGCATAAGAATTTACTGGCTCCACAGCTGACTCACTTTGAACCTCGCTCACTTCACCTACATAAATCTGATAAACAGATGTTTCTCTTTTACATAATTATATGTGAGATAATTCAATTATCCTTGGTTAAAATTAATATTATTTCTTGAATTTATTCCATATTAAATAACATAATTTGACATATGCATAACTGTTGTGTGATTTTCTAACACGATTGAGTTATTTCTATTTCGTTCGAATTACTTGCAAGTTTTCGCAGAAATTTTCTATAAATATTTCTAAAAAAGGGAAAAAATTAAGTTTATTGTCAAATCTAAAAGTAATTGAAAAAAGAAAATCCTAGATTTAGACTGAACAAAGAGTGTGTTATAAATGTAGGGTTGGAATGAGTACGGCCTTGAAGGAGTGTCGGGAGTGTTTGAACTTAAAACAAAGGTAACCGCACGCAAAAGGATCGAATGGACGTGTATGACAGAGCCGAGTGCGATAGACGATTGGAAGTTAGTTTATGAGTGCAGCATGTGTTTGAAGTACTTACCTGATCCAACGAAGTTGCAGGGAAAGGGACATGATTGGGCAGGAAAGCCTGAGTGCGAAAAAAGGACAGAATGAATGGTTTAAATAAGGGTGCAAGGGCATGGGCGAGTCAGTCGAATAATGTCCAAAGTCTAACAGTTCAGTCTAATTGTAAGACAGTCCATTAGTCAGTCTAAGAATGTCCAAAGTCTACGAATTTGCAGTCCAGGAAAGTCAGTTTTTAGAACAGTTTTAGTCTAAGAGTTCTCATTCAAAGACAGTGTGTCAAAGTCTAAAGTCAGTTTATAAGAATCAGTTTAAGAAAGATCAGAACAGAGTGCCCATAGCGAATCTCACTTGTCTCTTAGCCAGCCGCCGTCATCTATTTATAAGCTTATTTTATTCTATTAAGCCGACAATACTATCTTAAGTCAATCCATCCAAAACACGATCCTACATAAATATATTTTATACTTTTGTTATATGAAAACTTGTTGAAGATATTTATAATTGATACGAATAATTTTTCAATTATAAATCATTATAAGTATTTTACATTTTTGATCATTAAATAGTACAATGTTTAATAAAAATTGAACATTTGCTATAATGATTTACTTATTCTCCTTATCATTACCTATTTATAAAGTTAAACCATTTATATAATTTATTATAATTTATTAAATATCGTTCATTCATGTATAATAGAATGTATTATGGCATGCAATAGTTCACAAAAATTAATTTTAAAAATTTGTTGAACACGAAATTTTCAAATAAGAGAACTTTGAAAAATCGTTGAATTTATGGCAAATAATGGAGTTCGTATTCAGAATTGAGATATCTAATAAACAATTTGCAACGTACGTGCGAAGTTAAACTCATTAACACTTTATCGGCTTGTTAATTGCCAAATGCGTCATACAGATGACGTGATGTTTATTTCACCGACACGTAATACTGACTCATATGAAAAATTTGCTCGATAATGTTCCACATGACAAATTTTTAGCATCAATTTTCTCGGGAAAAATAAACCTTCGTACTTACACATGAGATGATAATATCGGACACGAGACGTTGTAAAATAAATTTTATTTCTTATGTGCAGTACCGAGCACTTTGTTATGATTTGTCTATCAAACAAAGATAATTTTTTAAATCAAGAAAAGAAAATATTTATAGAACTCTAAAGACAATATTGTTTTTTCTGTAAAAATTTTTTAAAAGAAACGATTCTTCAATATTTATCGAATTTATGTTTTATGAGAACAGCTCTGGAATTCCATTTATTTACTACCAACAAGCTTATTTTATATATCGTATATACAAGATACCCGTAGCAAATTATTATTTTAATATTTTCACGTCAAAAATGGAAAATAGGAAAAATAAAACATCAAGTGCATCTATTATATTTCTATTTCTATATAATTCACTGATCTCTGATAAATTATTATATTCTTATCAATTTAATATAAATTAATTCAAATTTTTAATTAATACACTTTCGAATTAGTACATATATTAAAAAAGCAATATTATTAATAACATTGCATGATTGTTAATTAACACTTAAAATAATATTAAATTAATATATTTAGTATATAATATTTGAGCATCAATTATAGCGACTAAATTTAATTTAATACAAGTTCTGATAGAGCAAAATATAATTAAATTAAAAATATAATTAACAAAAATATAATTAAATTATTATAAGCTATTTGTAATAACTCGTCACTTAAAATAATATTAAATAAATATATTTAGTATATAATATTTGAGCATCAATTATACTAACTAAATTTAATTTAATACAAATTCTGATAGAGCAAAATACAATCGAGCAGAAATCTAATTAAATTATTATCAGTTATTTGTAATAATAATTATCTTGAATTACAAAAGAACTCATAACCATAATTTTCAATTGGGCAAGGAATTTAAGAGTATTGATGTATAAAGATTTTATTCGGATTTAATAGACTTGGAAACCTTGCCGCTCTTATCGCGAACAAAGGATACATAAAACACGAGCGAAAATGTCGAAGGGAAGTTCATGAACGTTCACGGTCACGAAAGATAGAATAGAAGAAAAGAAAATGTCAATAAACACAGCATACACCCCATGTTACAGGGCATCGAACTTTTACTTTTTATTAAATATTACACACACCTAGCTTGCAGCGAAGCGAGTACAACGAAAAATCGATTCAAGAATGCCGGACATCGAAAGAAAATACTATGTTATATACCGATGAATATTTTTACGATCAATTTGAATTTTAAACCCGTTTTATTATACCCTAGACGCAGACTGTGACGTTAATTTATCCCAAAAATAAACAATTTTGTAATTTCTATTTATATTGTATAACATTCTTTTAATTTTGCAAATATTTCTATTACTAATCCTTTTGTAGTCTCAGCATTATTTCATTTATAGAATAACGATTAAAAAATTACGTTAAAATTATATTCTGGTAAATTGATATTCGTTATTTGCTACGTATAAATTATTTAGTTATTTAAATATCGTAAATTAAATATTATATACTAAATATATTAATTTTATATTATTTTAATTATCAGTTAATTATCGTACTATATTGTTAATAAAATTGCTTTTCTCTTTATTTATTTGTGCATTCTTCTTAATGTACATTTATAATCTGAACAAGTGAAATATATTAAACAGAATGTTATAATTTTTGTAAAAAATTGTTTCCGAAAATTTAAATATTGAGAAAAAATGCAATAAACAATTACGCATCTTTAATAATAAATAGAGGAACGATATCCACTGTCAATATTCTCGTCGAAATGATGAAAAATAAAATAAAGTCAAGCTATTTTGCGTTGGAGTAAAAAGTATTAGTAATAAAATTTTCTCAAATTAACCTAATATTAATAGATTATTCTAGGATTATCCTAAACTTAGAATTAAAGTATCAAAAGTATCAAATTTGCGATCTAATTCAATTCATCTCCAATCATACTATTTACTTGCATAATGTCATTATAATTCTTTCTATTACATCTTGAATCAGTAGTATAAGTCAGTGATAATACGGCTGATAAGTCCACAGTATTGATTTCTTTGAACTAAAGTTAATCTGATCAAGAACAATCGAAAAACTAAATTAATTACTATTTAATTATTTTCCTATTAACAGACATCCATTTCATTATTAAAATCCACGTATAAATAAATATCAATATAAATGTACTCTGACCAATAATTATTTCATGTTGTACTATACTAAACTACTATATTATATTATATATTGTATTGTATTAATGTAGAAACGAATCAAAAAAAGAAGAATAAAATTTTTTCATTTGAAGCTTCGTTGTCAAGAAAATCAATTTTGAATATCCATCGAATACACGTACACTTAACCATGCCTTACATGGATAGACCATTGATACATCAGCATCAATGGTACAACCGGAGATGGTGTGATTCTACGTGAAAAAACAAATTGAAAATAAAGAATAACATTTTTTCATTCGAAGCTTCATTGTCGAAAAAATCGAATATTAATATCCACCGCGTACGCTGGTATACTGATAGTCCATCCACCATAATCCACCATAGACAAAGTTAAGTACACGCGTACTCGATGAATATTCAAAGTCGATTTTCTCGACAACGAAGCTTCGAATGAAAAAATTTTATTCTTCATTTTCGATTTGTTTTTTTACGTAGAATCACCCCCTCCTCGATTGTACCACCGAAACTTATGTATTGATGGTCTATTCATACAAATCTTAGTTAAGTGTACGCGTACTCTGTGAATATTCAAAGTCGAAAAAATTTTATTCTTTATATTCGATTCGTTTCTGCATGTAGAATCGAACACTTTCCAGTTGTATTACCGTTGTTGGGACACCCTGTATATAATTCTCTTCTATATTCTTCTGTTACTCAAGGAATCTATCTTTGAGTGTTTCTCTAGAGCGACTGACTCGTGAGAGAATATCAAAAGGGTACGTGACACAGTTCGCCTAACCCCCAATCCTAAACTATTTATTCACACCTTACATCCTAGATTGATTTTTGTATGTTACAAAACTTATCTTTTCAACAATAATAAACTCGGCAATAATAAAAAGCGATATAAAATAAAGTTCGAAAAAATTTTAAATTGTATAATTCCACAATTATTACACTACTCTATCGTTAATTTAATACCACTATAGATAATGACAAGAAACAATTCGAAATTCCTAAAAAAAAAAAAAGAACAATTTATCACGAAAGAATAATGAAACTTATCGCCAAATGGTTTCTGTTTTAAGTAATACTGCGATTACCAAATTAGAATAGAATTACCAGTCGAATAACTAGCATGCTACATGTATTGGGTAAGAGTAATGAAACGAACAACGTGAACCATTAACCACCATGTTTAGACAATGACAAGAGAGACTTGCACGTGCTACCTATAAAAATAGCAAATCTCCAGGAAAGTTATACCAAACAGAGTAAGAAGGGGACACTAGGCTTGGTAGAATAAGGTAGTTGAATTCCAATTTGGTAATTGTCCAAATTGGTAAGGTTTGTCTATAAATGCACGAAGACACGCGCTCACTAACGAGAAGCAAAGGCTTCGATCGGCCACGAGAGCAGAGAACTTTAATTGCGTAGACGCCATGCTCAAACAACTCGGTAATTTTCTTTTTCTCGCTGGTATACTATTCTCCTATCTCTTAAAAACAAAAGCTGTACAATTGTCGTGCCTTTCTACACATAACCATACCACACGTTCTAATATAAGATGGTTCTTAGATATACATAATTCTAAAGCGATAAACGCGGTAATTTAAGTTCAATTCTATGATCGCGAGTACTTCACATTTGTAATGCTTTTGTATGTTTTGGATTTTTGTGTGTATACTTTTGTATCTATTTTTTGGCACATAAAACGTAGGTTAGAAAAAAAAAAGAAAGAAAACTATTTTCCAACCTCTCTGTGAAACCATTGATAAAACCTGTTTACAATAAAATCTCGCTTTTGCAGGAAAATCTAATTAATTTTGTATGGAAAAAGGATAATTCACACGATTTTAGAGATAAGATAAGATAAATGAATCAACAATGTTAAAAATTGAATCTTAAAAAATGGTTCTTATGACCTCGAATCGTTAATTTTTTAGAAGTGTTTGTACAGAATTTTATTTTCTTAGAAGAGAATAATAATTACTTTTCGATTTAATGTAATGGTCTGCTGATAAGAGCAATGAAGTACAAACAAAGTATAGAGATAAACAAATATGTACAATTAGAAATACCATTATATGTAATACAGTATAGCGAGAAACAAATAAAATGAAATTTTAAAAAATACGTGTATACATAGATGGATATAGATGTATGCACATACACTTGCATATACATATCTAGGTAACATTTAAATCACATGATGCTGTAGAGAGTTAAGTATACCTATCTTATACTTAAATTGTAAGGATAGTAACTTATTATAATATCTTAATATAATTATCAATAACTAATTCATATCACATTAATATTATACTATCACTGTAGTACATGGTATTACTATTAATAAGAAACTATTAATAATTATATTAATTATTGTTGTGTGATAATATATACATAATTATACTATTAGCTATTTTGCACTACAATAACAGACGTGACTCGTTACGAATTTTTCACGTCAAATTTCACGATTATATGCTACAATCATCATGCGACCATAACTATATTTAACATACCTCACAAACACAAAATTCGAAGAATTTCTAAAATTTGTATCCAACCTTATCGTGAATGAAATAAATGTACAATGGCTAATGAAGAATTAACTTAATTAAATCGTAGTGCAAAGGATTAATAATTGTACCTATTATATAATATAATTATATATTACATTATTGTGGTATATTAAATTATACTAATTATAACTTTGTGGTAATGGTTAACATAGATTTTGAATGTGTGTGTGTGTGTGTTGATATAATAAAGGAGCGATGTCTGTCATGGGATGTCAATATCTAATGGATTCAGGTTATTGTAATAAATGAGTATGCGTATAATGATTGAGGTGTTGTGTGAATTGTGTATGTTCATGTAATGTATGAAAGTTGAAAGAACAAACCAGAGATTGGGCATAGGTCAGTTGTAATTGAATCGTAATAATGAAAATAGGTATGAGCATGTGATTGCGAGAAATTAATTAGATTTATATTTAATATTTGTGTTTGATCATTTTTTATAATTAAATAAAGAATTGCTCTTATTGTTATTGATATTTCATCCACCACTAACAAACCTAATAATTATTAATAACTTTTATAAATTGAATTCTACATATAACAGTTCGATTCTCGCTGTTCTTCTCGCTGTCAAATCCTGACGTCACTTCCTATGGACAGATCTCCCTGTGTGTACGTACCAGACAAATGAATGATCACACTGCACCATCCACAACTCCTAAAATCCCACCATGTAAACCAATCATCGCTGTTCCAGCCATTAAGCCGACTTTCCATCGTATCTGGTTTCTGACTCATTGCTTGCTTAGGTTTGGCAGAAAGGAAACAAACCAGTAAACTGGTATTTTAAGGGATATAAATCCTGCAGGAAATTTGCGGTGTATGTTTAAAACAAATCGTTCAAGATTTGCTCGTCATTTATAATAATTAATATCACTTAAAATTCGCTTTTCAATTGTTCATATTAAGTATCTTCCTATACGACGCTGTAAATAATTAATTATTTTTATATCCTACTCCAATATTCATCAAAATCTACAAATTTTCTTCCTTTATGATTACTTGTATTCGTTTAGAAACGTGTGAAAAGTAAATTTATTTTAGATTTTTAGGTATTATGTAATTATTGTAATTAATTGTTCTAAGTTGTGTTTATAAATGTTGTTATTTTTATTAACTAAATTCGTGGTATGCTAAAAATTTTGCAGAAATAAAAGAATCAAAATCTACAGGTCCTATTCTAGCCATTTAGATTTGAATAATTTGAATTTATTGACATTTTCGACTAATATCGTGGGGAGCTAAAAATTTTGCATAAATAAAAGAATTTATTATTATTATATTAAGAATTAATTATTTTAAGCTGTTCGTATAAATCTTATTACTCTTGTTAATTGTGGTCAATTTTAACTATCAATGTTATCACGCTTTATTCGTTTTACTATATTTCATTAAACTATCACAGATAATGTGATAATTCTAAAAGAACATCACATAAAACTTGTCGAATATTAAATGAATAAATCAGCAATGATAATAATTACTACGAAATTTTACGGATGCATAATTTTTTGGAAAAAATGAAATTAAATATTATTAAAATTGTCATCTCGAAAGTTAGGCTACCATTATCGTACTTTTTCAATCGGAAGCTACATTTCACGCGCCATATATGTAATTAAATTAAAAAAACTGTGCAACATCGTTTCCGTTGAAATTTCTCAGCTTTCTTCCAATTTCTAAACTGATTCCTAAATTTCTAAATTCGCGGTCATAAAAATAAACTATCAAATTCTTGAGCGCGAAGCACGTTCGTTCAGTTGATATATCAAGTTTCCTTGCTTTCATTATCATTGTATCCTGTACAAAGAACCTAAGACACGAAGCACAAATATTAAGTTATCCGTCAAATAAACCGATACCAAAATTATCACCAACTACAGTACCGTATCTATTATCCAAAGACTCAAACCTCTTCGCTCAGAATTTGCAACATTTCTTATAATTGCAATAAAATTGAAAAATCTCACTGTATATAAGATGTAACTAAATATATCATAAATAAATAATAATAATTAAAGTGATAGGATGAAAAAATATATATTTATTTATTTATAATTAATTATTTAAAACATATTATTCTACATATAACATAGGGTAAGGATATTATGAAATATACTATAATAAGATTAAATAAAAAGAAAAAATTGCATTCCTCGTCAAATAAAATAACTATTTTATACCTAAATTACAATTTCAATTTTTCCTTCTCAGATCGTGATTTATCTGATCTATCTTTGTTTCAACGAAGCAATTAAGGTTCCACTATATATGGAACCTATTACAGTATTTGGGTCAGTTTGACAGTTTTTATGCCAATGATAATTTTTATTACCTGAAATCTTAACAATCTAAATTACTTGAACTGTATTTTTACTAATATTGATAAATACAGCGATTTTTTAAATTTCTTTCGTCCTTTTGGAAATTTCAGCCAGATGGTCTTAACACTAAACCTGCCAGTACCGGTGAAAAGACCTGTAGATGGAAAGATGAAGGGAGAAGAACTTAAGGAGAAATAAAATAAGAGAAAACATTGAAAAATTCATAATACGTATATTAAAAAAAAATCGAAGAGTCAAGTGATCAGAGTAATAACACTGAATACAAAATATTTAATAAAAAAATTAAAAACAGTTATTTAGGTTGTAGCATGTTCAATGTTAATATGTTTTAAATAACTAAATTGTAGCAGCATTATACAGGGTGTACTTAACCCGTAAAAAAATTGAACTAAATTAAATTAAATTAAATTAAAAGTGAGATAAATTAAATTAAAGTGAAAGTAAATTAAATTAAAAGTAAAATAAATTAAATTAAATTAAAGTGAAAGTAAAATAAATTAAATTAAAGTGAAAGTAAATTAAATTAAAAGTAAAATAAATGAGATTAAATTGAAAGTAAATTAAATTAAAAGTAAAATAAATAAAACGAAATGAAATTAAAATGAAAATAATAGTAACGTGACTATTCAAAAAAGAAAGAAGATATACAAACGTCGAACGCCGTCACTTCTATACTAATTGACATTCCTTCCAAATTATTTACATAGTTGCATTAATAATTAAATTAGAAGCTATGAAAAACTTTTAGAAAAGCTGCTATTTTCCATTAAGTTAGTCAGCGTCGCATTTAAATTCATTAACCATGTCATACTGCCCGAGTGCCTCAATGTCACAGCGTCATTAAACATCCCACGGTAAAATTATATTATTACGTCATCAGGTAATGATGATTAAGGTAACTGCAATGCCAACAGAACATTAAAACGCCGCTTTGAGAGCAATTTTACACCTAGAACTCTCAGGCGATCAATCGTGGGACTTGAGACTGAATTGTTTAAGAATTTCATTGTTTATCTGCATGCTACCGATTAATTCGCTATATCTCAATCGAAATATCACGAATGAAAAAATTTATAAATAAAAATAAAACGGTAACAAAATTCGGAATAACAGATTCATCGATTATTCAATAAATTAACCCTGTTCTTAATCTTCATCACTTATAGTATGCAAATTAGCTGGTTTCATTTTCATTGGAGGAAAATCGCAGAGCAAAATTGATTATTATTATTTTATTATTTTTTCTAACATTATTAAAATTATTATTACTATTACTAATATTATTATCATCAATATTAGTATCAGAATTATTATTAATATTATAACTATTAATATTGCAATTATTATTAATATTGTCCTGCTATTACTATCATTACTATTGACAAATTTAAGAAGGTTATTATCATAAATAATTTCACAGACACGTGTAATTTCTTCTTTTCGAAATAAATCCTTTGATTTGCGGAAGTCTTTTCATTGCAAGATTGTATCAGAGTCCTTGGACAGTCGCATAAAAGTATTCTCAGCTGTACATTTGGGTTAACACGACCATTTCCAGAATTCTAATTGCGAGATTTCATGCTCACGATCATTAACATAAAATGTAATATATTCGAAATACGGTGGAAACCGCGACTAATATCCTACCAGGTGTTTGTATGCAATTAGCCGACAATTAGACGATAATTATTTAACCTGCAGCGAGTGCGATGTTACGCGAGAAGGTCGCTTTGTAATCTCCCAAACGACGTTTTTGCCCACTTGAACAAAGCAATCGCGTGAGAATCGGCGAGAAAACTAGGGAGCCAAAGAATCGTTATCAAACACGCGTTACCAGCTACGCGAGTGTGTAATTTTATCTTCGCGCGATGAAAAATCTAGCTGGAGAAGCCGAAACGCGAAAGAAAATATACTTCTTATGCATCGTGCCCGAGTTCTGCCTCAAAAAAATATTTTCACAGGGTATATATTTAGATTTCCCGCCATTGTGTGCGAGTACATTAATCCGACGTCTTCATGCGAAACAGCAACGTGCCATAAACCTGCAATCTATTTGGAAACAACGCCTGGCCTCTTTTCTGTCTTTATGGTGTAAAACGGGGTGAAATTTTGGTTAGAAAAAAAGGGGGGCTGTTTTGTTGCTAGTGGATAATATATAAATATAATAAATATTTATTTAACGATATTAATTGGCAGCGTGAAAAATGATCAAATAAATAAAATAACGTTTACTCTTCCGTACGATACTCACTCACACGATTATTCTCAACGAATTCTGCATTGCAACTGACCTATCCCACTACTCTCTCATTTGTTCTCTCTTCTTTCACATATTACATAAATATACACAGTCCATACCGCATTTCGTTCATTACACGCATACTCGATCCATTCATTCTTTCTTACAAACACCACTCACTTTGCATCAATATATATTAAAATCCATAGACGCGAAAAGATTATACGAGATGGCTAAATTTAATTTAACACAAGAATATATTAAGGGCCATTTTTAATCGCAAACTTATCTTTGATTGGGGTATCTTTGGTGGGGCGATTGATCGAGAAGATATTTATTTTGGTAAAGACGGGGTTAATAATATTCCGCAAGAACTTTTATTCTTAGTTATATCTTAAATTTCTTGATGGTATAAAATAAAAGGGGATTCGAGCTTTTCTGTAATGCGTGCAACACGATGGACTGCGAAAAAATAGTTCCCATACCGCTCCATGACAATGATCCATTTTATCATCCAGCCTAACTTCGAGGAATCATCTAGCTTAGCAATTTTTCTCGAAGCAAAACAGATCCCGATGCAGGATAATGCCATCGAAAATAAAGATTCCTCTCACACTACTGATATATATCTACTAAATTAACCCCTTGCACTACGATTTAATTGTGAAAAAGTATACATCGAAGTGGTATTTAATTTTAGTTAATCGCTATATACCTATTCCATGCACGATGAAATTAAATAAAAATTTTAGAAATTTTTCGAATTTTGTGCACGTTAAAATGTGTGAAACATAATTATAATCGCGTGATTAGTGTAGCTTATAATCATGAAATTTGACACGAAAAACTCGTAACGAGTTAGACTCGTCATTGTAATGCAAACGGTTAATATACATATACTAATTAATAATTACCGATGATAATAATGTGTTGATATTAAGAATAATAAATAATGTGGTAATAATTAGAATTATTATATAAAAATGAACAAATTATGTCTCTTACTCAGTAAAAATCACCTAATTTTTTCAAAAGATTTTGAAATCGATCATTCTATCCTAATAATACTTTTGTTAATAGATAATGTGGATTTTATTTTAATTAGGTGGGACCATTTTCTACGGTATGTGTTGTCTTTTCACTGACTTTTCTAATAATATTTTATGAAACTTTTATCGTGACGAAATCCGTTGCTTCAAATTCAACTTAAGGAAAACCGCACTGGTTACAGGATATTCTAATCAGAACACTGTTACATATTTAGATTCATATGTCAACTATATTTATGTATTTTAAACGGAACAGGAGAGACATTAAATACAAAATAATCAATTTTTTTAAAAATCGGAAATAATTATGGGTAGCCGTCTTGAAAATTCAATTTTTAAGAAAAATTCTTCTAACTTGGACCAATTGCGTTTAGTATGCTATAGCACATCATACAGATTAATATATACACCAATACAAACAGTATATTTTATAAATAACACTTTATTATTTATATTATACAATCTAAATTGATAAGTATATATATTGACAATTTTATATTTTAATAATAATTTTAAAAGATCCCGATGCAGGATAATGCCATCGAAAATAAAGATTCCTCTCACACTACTGATATATATCTACTAAATTAACCCCTTGCACTACGATTTAATTGTGAAAAAGTATACATCGAAGTGGTATTTAATTTTAGTTAATCGCTATATACCTATTCCATGCACGATGAAATTAAATAAAAATTTTAGAAATTTTTCGAATTTTGTGCACGTTAAAATGTGTGAAACATAATTATAATCGCGTGATTAGTGTAGCTTATAATCATGAAATTTGACACGAAAAACTCGTAACGAGTTAGACTCGTCATTGTAATGCAAACGGTTAATATACATATACTAATTAATAATTACCGATGATAATAATGTGTTGATATTAAGAATAATAAATAATGTGGTAATAATTAGAATTATTATATAAAAATGAACAAATTATGTCTCTTACTCAGTAAAAATCACCTAATTTTTTCAAAAGATTTTGAAATCGATCATTCTATCCTAATAATACTTTTGTTAATAGATAATGTGGATTTTATTTTAATTAGGTGGGACCATTTTCTACGGTATGTGTTGTCTTTTCACTGACTTTTCTAATAATATTTTATGAAACTTTTATCGTGACGAAATCCGTTGCTTCAAATTCAACTTAAGGAAAACCGCACTGGTTACAGGATATTCTAATCAGAACACTGTTACATATTTAGATTCATATGTCAACTATATTTATGTATTTTAAACGGAACAGGAGAGACATTAAATACAAAATAATCAATTTTTTTAAAAATCGGAAATAATTATGGGTAGCCGTCTTGAAAATTCAATTTTTAAGAAAAATTCTTCTAACTTGGACCAATTGCGTTTAGTATGCTATAGCACATCATACAGATTAATATATACACCAATACAAACAGTATATTTTATAAATAACACTTTATTATTTATATTATACAATCTAAATTGATAAGTATATGTATTGACAATTTTATATTTTAATAATAATTTTAAAAATAATTTTACATATTAATATATTTCTAAATTTATAATTTTATATAAATATTTTCTTCCAAAAATACACAACAAATTTATTTATTAAATATACTATCTTACAAAAATAAAAATAACTATATTTACTTTACAAAAATAAATACCTATTATATTAAAAATACATAATTCATGTGAAATTAACTTTGCAATTTATCAATGTTCTCATTAACGATGCAAATGATATAACACAGATATGTATGAACATTTATATTTTTTTAACAGAACGTTAAAAAGGCAGAGTTAGAAATTATTTCTCGAGGTCGAATATTTGCAAAAAGGGAAAAACAAGTTAATTGCTTTTCCGTCGCAGTTTACTAACAACTTTTTATAGGCGATACTTTTTGTATCATTATCGATTTTCATGACAGAGAGCTATTCCATGGCATTGAACAAGTCGCGTGCGCATAATTTCACATAAAACGAGAAATGGAAATCGTAAGGAACATGCGAACGAAACGAACCTTTTATCCGGACGTAATTTTCTGTTCCATGCAGGATAAAGCTACGCATATGTCTTCGAACATCTGCAAGCACCATACAAAAATATCTACACATCCGCAATTTCTATTATTTTGTTTTTAAATAGATTCGAATATTCGAATAATTATAATACCTAATAATTATAATTTTAATATCACATAATTATATGATATTTATTAATAATGTTGATATTATAAAAATATATATATAATTACATAATTGTATATAATGATATAATGTAATATATATTATTATGTTATATCATATATGTATAACATAATATTAATTTTAACCCTTTGCACTCGGTGATTTTTTGGCCAAAAAGGAGTAGGAGTTCAAAGATTTTCTGCTATAAAGCTGACGATATTTTTTCCAGTAGTAAATAAGAAATCGTATAATAATTAACACGTAGAATTATTTGATTTCGATACCTTGCACACCGTTATATTATCTTAAATTTGACATATTAATTAATATCGATCTTCGAAATTTTATCAAATGACGACTGAAGGGCGCCTCTGCAGTGCAAAGGATTATTATATGCTATATTATGTATAATATAATATTTTAAATATAATTCAGAATTATAATTAAGAATAATTAGAATAAAATAATCATATTCAATGGAGAATATTTTATTTCAACAACTAAAATTCATTTCGAGAAAATGGAATATAAAGTTGACTATAAAAACAACCTGATAAAATAAAATGAGACTTAAAATACGTTTATTGGTAGTTCCACGTGATATACATACTTCAAGAAAGTATATAAAAGTATCTTTTTATAGCAAGCATGTATGGATCACTCGTGTCCATCCGACTATAAAAGAAAAATAGACCAAATGCGATACATGTAACAAAACAAATATATTTCCTTGTAAAACACGTAATAAGTAATTATCCAAAATACCAAATTGGGTGAAAGCACTATAACATCTCTCCGTGAAAAGAAATGTGAAGATAAAGAAATATAATTGGAGATCTCTTGGAATTTCTAAAAAAAATATTTCTGACTAACCACCTACAATTAATCTAACTGATATTTATAACACAAGAATCACATTTCATTGTAGAACACGTAATAATGCTAAAAATAGTAAAATGAAGACAGTGTAGCACTATAAATTTTAAAAGAATCCTGAATAACAAAGAAATACAATCTAAATTGATATATTATATATAAAATCAATATAATATAATCAATATATTACATTCATTATATTCAATATACATTTAAATTACATACTATACCAAGTATTAATCATATCATACGTTATCCTTCTGATACACTCGGTCACAAAATTATTTTAATACCTGTGCAATCTACTTCTTCATTCCACTTCCTGTGCTCCCTCTTCCATCACTATCATAAATATTATATTCTACATTATTGCATACTAACTATATTTATATTTATAATACATAATAAAACAGCACAATACAATAAAATATATTACAGACTATACATTTTTATTGTATATTTATAATACAAAGAATAAAAGACAAATTCCATATATAGTCAAATATTTTCCAGTTTGACTATAAATATGTATAATATAATTATAACTACAGATAAATTTGGAACTTCAGAGAAATATAAAATGAGGTTAACAATGAAACTATTCTTCGTTTCAATTAACGAATAATTCATCCATTAAAATAATAAATTTAATAATTTAATCTCATACCATAAAATACGTTTACGACACTGTGCATAACCATAACTCGAAAGTGAAAAACTATCGCGTCATTTAACAATTTAGCACAGATTCGACCCAGAAGAGCGTGTCTAACGAGACCATCAACCGTGTGAGAAATCGTACAAACTTCAATTTACTCGAAATCTACATTTCAAGACTACATTCTCCCAAATTCTCAATTTTGTCGAGAAAATATCTAATCAAACGTTACCGCGGCTTCGTAACCGTTCAATCCACTTTCGTCCATTTGTTTCTGTTCACTTTCATGAAGTACAGTTAAGTTACTACTACAGTGAAGTACACGTCTCAAGGAAATTTCACTGAATGTTTTGCCGCAATTAAATCGTCCATAAATAACGACCGTCGAAGTAAACCTTGACATAACGTTGCTCACGAGTAACCACGAGCAGAGTATCCTGCAAGTAACAATTAAGGATCTCGAAAATAAGAATGATACACCTTGCATAAAGGTGCTCGTGCAGCAGCCAGGGAGCAGGAAACGAGACGAGAAATGTTGCATACCGATGCAAGATATGCAAAATAAGCAACTATCTTTAACTATTTTGCGATCGTGTTCGAGATCGCCTTTATTCAATGGTACACGTTCCAGTACCAGCGAAATGTCGAACGGTGAAACTACGCGATAGAAGTGCAACTGCAGTCTGGAAATCGTGTCTAGCGTGCTGCAGACAAGAACCTGCATCGCGTGGTCCATTCGACGATGCATTTTATACGATACGGAATATCCTGAGGTGAACTACATAGTAGAACAGTATATGGAAATATAGTAGTATATCGCACAACGATATATGTAGCAACAAAATGATAACGCGACCTATGATTCTCGAACTTTCTGAACGCTTTCAACTCCTCTGACGACTGTGACTCGACATTAACTTCATTCATAGCTACACGCATAAGTGAAATTTAGCTTCGCGAGCATAGGTACGGTTTAACACGGAAAATACTATTTTTCTTCGTTATCATCGAAATTCCGTGTAATTGTTTCATTTACTTACGAGGTTAGTCGTATAGGAAACGTATAGTCTACCTTATTATGTGAATTTGGTCGTTTTTTGATAACAAAATTACAATTTTTTACCGAGAAAATGAACAAATACGAGTATACCTACTATAGTACGTCATGAAATAATAGCGCAAGATTTTCAGTGGTTCTTAAAGCTAATGCAGTGTATGCATGTTCCATATGTGCTCGTATAATGTATCCAGTTTTTAATAATACAGAGGAATATTAAGTACAGTTTACATTTCTTTCGACGAATTTCACTCGTTTCTGTGAAAATTGGGTGCGACAACATAACACAGATATCGAAAAATAGATCGACGAGATTTCGTTTTTTGAAAATGGAAATGTATATTCTTATGCATTTTCACGTGCTGAATCCGAATCTGACAGTGAAAACTGCTGATCATCTTAGGTTTATACATTAAATAAATAAAAGATAGATTTTTCATATTTTTACGAAATTATCTTATATCTTTATATTATCTTAATTATCTTTATATATTTCATATATAAATTATCTCTATTATTCTATAGATAGTAATCTTCCAATATCTGTATCTATTGCTTTGAATAGTACTAATGTTCCTCTGTAAAGTCAAATTTGATTTGTAGCAAGATAATTTTTCTTTTTTCCGAGATATTCCGTTCTGAAGTTACTCGAGGAATATTGAAAACCATAGTGTGATATTTTGTCGCTTACTATAGTCGTTCATACTCGTATAAGGTATATCTCCTGAATATTATCAAATAAAATTAACTATAGATTATACCACTCTCTTTTTTTTTAAATTTTATCTATTTAAATATGAGTGCAACGAAACGATAGCTGAATATTTAATTTATTTAATAGTATTTTCATGTATTGAATCCGAATATGATTATAAAAGTTATCTATCGTGTAAAATTTTGGAGATGAATCAACAAAAACTATGGATTTTTGATGCAATATGCAAATATTCCAAAGATGATAATTTTTGTCCAATATTTTCGTTAATAACTGCCAGCAGGTTTTGTTATTGTTTTATTTTGTCCCTTACCTTAATATTATTTTGAAAATCGAAGTTTCGAAGAATATTTTTTAAAACAATAACATAATTGACGGATTAAAGCTAGAACTATAAATTTAGAATGTATACAGGTAAATATAATAGTACACTCAGATGATAATAATGAATGTAGCATAATGAAATTATTTGCAAATAGGCATATATGTTTTATGTAAGTAGAACAGCTACGTGTGTTCGAAAATTTAAAAATAAACTGCAAAAAAGAAGATGAAAATGACTCTTTGATCGAGTCTTAAACATCACTTTCCCACGGACAAAATTCTTTCATTTCATCTTACTCGCAACGGCAAAGTTACACAAGTCTATGATTATCGTGGAAATTACAGGATTTCGCCCGTGAAGTTCCGCAATTTCGATTAATCGATAGTCGAAGAAACGAACTTGTCTGTACATCATATGAAAGGTAAAAGGAAGAAACAGGAAATGTCCACTTTTAATGAATTTGTAGTGCAGTTTGTTGAGATAATTTTATAAAATTATAAAATAACACTGTTCGCATAAGAATCCTAAAAATTTGATCTGCTCAGTGAAAACTTATTACAAGTTTTAAAATAAGTGTACATTTATATTACTATCTTTATATTCGATATTGACTTTACTCTATCTCAGCATAAAAAAAAAATTGAGTTCAACTCTCCTCTGCATCTCCATCTTATACATATAAAAAGAATTATTTCCACTATATTGTGTCTCTTTTACAAATCTTACATCATTTGTTAGTATATTTTTACGAATTATTAAAAATAGCAAAATACTACTATTATTAGTACTCATTATTAGAAATAACAAAATACTATTATTATTATTAGTGCCCATTATTAGAAATAACAAAATACTATTATTATCGTTAGTGCTCATTATTAAAAATAAAAATATTTCATACGCTTGACGCAAATAGAATTCACGGAAAAATCTAGCTCGATTGTTAACAGGTAAAGGACATTGAAACAGATGATATCGATTACAATTCTCGCAACTGTCACCCTTCGGTTTTATTCCCCATGGTCGGCAAAAATCGATGTTACCCGCTTTATTTATATCCTCCAGCCTCTTCAGCGACGGTGAGAAGACAGCGAATTAGCAGCGAACTCGATGGCGGATTAAAGAGGAACGAGAAAAGGGGAAGAGAATGCGATTAGTAAAAACAGTCTTGCAATCTGACGCTTCTAGATTTTCCTCTCTTTCACTCCTTGCCAAAAAGTTCTGCCGCGCGTCTAGACGCTGTTGACATTCACGACCGCCTTATTACTTTAGCATCGCTGATGCAAGACCGCGGCGCCAAGTTTTGTTCTCGCAGTGGTGGGGAACACAAATGTGCGCGCGCACCAACACGTCGATCCTCGTAAAAGATCGCTCTAGCCTCGCACATGCATAGATTTTCGTGCCTCCACTACATGCAAACACCGTCTGCAATTCATTTGCATGCTCATACAATGTTCGCGTTCGTTGTCACGAATGGATATTCTCGACGACACATCTTGCGTGACTCTCTTCGCTCGCTATATGTATACACATAACCTCAACACGGAGTGCTCGAGTATAAACTAACCGATATTTTAAAACTTATTACATATATCGCATTGTATGAATATATCCGACACTGTCGTACGTTTAACATTGTTTAGGTCTGGCGTCTGATTTTGATGCATGACTTGTTCATTTGAGAATTCAATTTTAGCCGATGAATTGGAGTCATTAAAGATCGATGTGAAAATAAAGGTGGATTTTAAAGGTGCGTTGCTTTATATAACGTGTTGAATACTGGACTATCAAACAGGTTAAAATGATTGCTTTTAGATATTCTATTTTTGTAATTAGTGGAAAAGTACAAGTAATTTGGATAAAATTAAATTAACGATTAGTACAGAATCATATTTTAGATAGAGAAGTGAAATAAAAAGAATTAAATTGTTTTGAATATAAAATAGTATTAACAATAAAAGTATCAAACAAGGAAATGACTGATTTTAAATATTTTTTTACAACGTCTGAAAGCATATCGCTGTCTTTGATAAAATTAACGTTGACTTTTATTCAAATAGGTGCGTAATTATACATACATAGTTTCATTATATGATTTTAATTATTATTATTTACGTATGCTATATCTATATACATATTTTAACGTTCGATGTAAAGTTATGTTAAATTAGGGATACTTTTGAAATACACGAAATTCAAGGAATTTATAGATTATTTTGTACAATACAATAATTCATTCCACACCTATGATAAAACGCTAACATCCAAATTTAAGCGTCATGTGAAATGAATTGTTATTGATACGAGCTTTCAAAGGGCCAAGAATGTTAACAATCTCTTAACGCAAGAACCTGACGCTAGTCTCCGTTGGAAACGCGCTTAAAACGACGCAATAACGCTCAAACTCTTGATAATCATTTGTTAAAATTATCTTCCGCGTCTAAAATAGCATAAAAGATTGAAATTCATAGATCCTTATTTACATCCCTGATACCTCAGACAGAGAATACCAATTATCCAACGTCTTAATAATTTTATTAAAATAATTTTCGCAAATACAAATGTTACGAGAAAATTAATAAATAATGAATTACGAAAAATAAAGAGAAACAAGGTCACTATAATTTTTTCTTGAAAAAAAGAGAAAAATTGACATACGAGTTTGTTTAAAACCGTAATAATTTCCTAATTAAAATACCTAACATCTTCGATGTATAACATTAACATTTTTTCGATATTTCTAAAATCGGGAAATATTTAATTATCAATTATATTATATCGACTGAGAATCATATGTATATATGTATATCTTTCCGAGTTAAGGTCATCGCAAATTAAATATCGACGTTTCCAAAATCGAGGTAACCGTGTTAGAAATTTCTTTCCAGACGTCTGCAGAAAATCTAGTAAGAACGGTTGCCAAAACGCGTACCAAGTATTCCCGTGTGTCTAATATACACAAGAACGCTTTCTTCGGCGCAACAGATATATAAACCCAATTCGTCTCGTACGTCTATTCTTACGTTCATAAGGTTATTTACACTCAGTGTCTGACACCATTTTGGTAGCAAGGCACAGTACTCGGGCCAAACGGGGCTACTCCTTCGATAAGCACGTAAAAGCGCCACGGAAGAAACGAAGCGACACAATTGCTCGCAACGCAGTTCACCTTGACCGGAAGCTAATTGAGAAGTTAGCATCGACGCGGAATGCGCTCACTAGAAGATTGTGAAAGTCCAATTAACTAATGTTAGCAGTGGTACGTGAAAACTACTTTGAAGGAGTTATCGTCTATAATTATTCGCCCATGCGAAAACACACGCGACGATATAACGGTAAAGAGTTCGATGCACGATCTCGCGTTTCGAAAACCGCGAAACAGCGGCGGCACTGCCGCGCGATATCGTGTAACGTAAAGAAACACACTGCACTGACTACTACTACGTAACGCGTAGTATGTCCGATAATTGTAACGCTAGTACACACTTGATCGCGTATACGCATGATTTAGTACGCATTATTTATATCAGCGAACCCCTTGAAATGTATAAATTGCACGGAGAATGTCGTGTCAAATATATTTTTCAGATATGATTTCGATAACTTACCGATTTCGTTCGATTATTGGACCAGTGATGACACATTTGACATATCCACCACGCCACACTTGATATCTCTGTGAAACTTTCACTGTGAACTCGCGAATGTGACGACGATTAATAATTATAAAAACTACGACGAAAACGATACCGACCGTTCGAAAGACCGTAAGGAACTGGCCAGTGGCCGCGACCCCACCACGCGGTACACCGTCGTCGAGGATGCCAACAAATGTAAACATCGCTACAGCTGATCATCATGACATATATATATATATATATATATATATGTGTATGTGCGTAAGTACATATTTTAGTGGTTTGCCGCCCCCGCTTCGACTAATCGTGTCTGCACGTGTGTATTGTAGCTTCGTAATCATACTATATAGATTAAATTAAATTATACGTGTTTTTTTGTAACTTTATTACTTTATAACATAATGTTATTATATTAAATCAGTAAATAATAACAATAAACTTTAATTGCTAGTATACGATATTATTATGACTTATGATACTGTCGGAAACATTTGCTATTAATGAATTAGAATTTTAGATAGCTTTACATTTAAATAAGTTTTGCGCCATTTTATGCCTTTGTGATGTATCAACGACTAATCGATCCAGGAATTAGTTAAGAAATTCATTGAACAAATCGGTTAAATCTATAAACTGCAGATTGAAATGATTATAAGTGCTGAAATCAACAATATAAAGTAAGAGGCAACAGTTTTTTAATGGAAAATCTTTATTGGGAAATTAATTATGTTTTGTTTAAATTATGAATAATATATATGCACGTAAAACTTAACAAATGTTAAGTATTTACTATATTCTTTTTACTATTTGCAAAATTTAAAAATATTATGTGTAATAATGATTAAAAAAATGAGTTTAATACATAAAGAATGTTAAAAGATCAAAAGAATATAAAATTTAAATTTATTATAAAATATATTATTGTTATCAATTGTGAAATATAATAATTATTCTCTAATTATTCTATAATTACGTATCTATTATTAAACTATTATTTATATCAAAATATTCTCAGATTTGCATGTTTTTAATCATATTTAGTATCTTAATTCATTAACCCTAAACAATGTTGGATTATTGATATATTTCATACAAAACTATAATATAATATAATTTATATGAAACTTCTAACTAACAATTAAGCAAAGTGAATTTATTTGATATTTTTACCTATAATTGTTGTTTATTTTTATCAAATTTCTTCCAAAATATATTCCTTTATTAATTCTATTACTTCTGATGACATGTGCACATTAAAAATATATTAATATTGTACTTATGATGAACTAGAGTTACATATATACAATATATATTATTACATAAAATTATGGATAATATATTATAATTAATATACATATATTTGTATATTCATGTAGTATTATTAAATACTTATGAATATTAACAATTTTATCTTTTTTTCTAATTTAATCACTATTCAACGAAATTAATATGTAGGTAATAAATAAATGAGGATTCATGATAGTCCAAGATTTATACAAAAATGCAATTAAAATAAAAATATAGACAAATTTATATATTACATGTTATCTATTATAAGATGATATATCTAAATATAGTGCCACATTTACTAGTAACTTATGTCATGTTAATAAATCATAATACAAATATACCTTAATTTTTCCCATTAATATTAGTTATGACATGAAAACTTTTCATAGGAAATATATAAATTAATAATTTGTATTTGAGATTCTTATATTAGCATCTTTTAATTACAAGAAATAATGTACAACTGATACATTAGCCATGAAAAATATACATATATACATATTTAAGTGTATTTATATATTTTAAGTCCGTATTATTTACTAAATATTATTTTACTATTGGTAATCATATCATTTATAATCTTTATACACAGTAAGATTACACTACCAACTGTTTGTTGCGTATATTAGTATATGAGTGTACAATTTGCATTGATTGCAAATTTGCAGCTCATTACACATTGTATAATATTAATTTAAAATATATGTTTTTACACAAGATATTAATATTACTACTAAATGTGCGCAAATTTATAATTACAAAATTTATTTCATATCACAGTTTAAATAATAGTATATTTTCAGTATTTTTGAGTTCACTATATTTGATTTGATACGAGCAATATTAAAATGGTTGAAAATTATCAGTATTAACTTTAATAATCCAACAATCATCAATAATTAACTATAAATAAATGTGTAATCACCTAAATTATAATTACTAACTGTTATAAACTTTCAAGGAACTAATATTTATCAAAAACAAAGTGACAGCAAATTAAAATAAAACAAAGAAGTTTGAAATAACATGTCAGTTTCATTATGCTTTTGTTTTGTTTCAGACCAACAAAGCAGTTTTTTCTTACTGATAGTTTAAAACGAGAAGTTTGAGGGAATGTAAATAATACTGGTTTTATATTTTCATGGCTTAAGTTGAAGAAATTTTTTTTCATAATAAAATTGACATACTTGAAAATTTATCTGCATTCAAAATAAGTATAAATTATTTAATGCTCCAAATAATTAGTTATGAGAAATATGCAAAGTGTATTAAGTACATGTCCTTTTTACATAGCATTATATGTATACATATATTACTTTAATAATGTGTCAAAAGATATTTTCAGTTATTTAACCAAACTTTAGTTTTTAATAATTATAAATTATGAATGGTGTTATTTAAAAAATCACAATCTGTTATCACAATAACATGCTAATCATTATTACCTTTATCAATTTTGCTATGATCAAAAAAGTAATAAGTACCTAAAATTAAATTATAAACCTAAAGTTTACTTTTTGTAAAAATAAAACTATTTTTCAACCGTACATTGTTACAGTAACACTAAATTGATATATAATTTACGTTATTAACAAAACTGCATTATTATATCACTTTCTTTCACAATTTAGTTAAGTAATAGGCAAAACATATCTTTGGAATTGTATAATAAAAAAGTAAAATATTTTGTAAAATTAAAGTTCTAAAATTTTTTAAAATTCATATGGAAATAATTTTTTAAAGATTTGTAACTATAAATCATACTAAACAAACAAATAAATTCTACTTTTTTATTCATATAATTTAAATTAATACAAATTCTTTTTTGCCCTAATGAAATTATAGAATTATAACAGAATATAGACACAACTATAAAAAATATATTTCACAAGTGGGAAATATTCATTACTTATAGTAAATTTGATATTAATTCTATAATATATATTTTAAAGTATATCAAAATATTTTCTTTCCTATTATACAAAAACCTGAAGTGCTATGAATGTTAAAAATCTATTAAAGAAATGAAAATTTTACTAATAAGTATTTGATGATATTTGATAATCATCTATATTTTTTTGAAGTGGTTCAATACCCATAGTCCACACTAATGATGAATCTGTATTTACAGTGACTTCAGAACTATTGTCATATGTATTCGATGAACTAACCAGATCACCAAATTTTAAAGTTGTATTGTCTGAAAGGTCAAACATTTTTCTTATAAAAAATTTCAATATATAGTAGTAAACTGATTAAAACATAGATCAATATGTACTCAAATTCCATTTTAAACCAGTTGTTATTATACAATTAACAGGTGCACCAATTGGTAACAGTCCACACCAACTACTATTTTGTACCAAAATTTTAGGAATGATTATGCTATGAAAACCTGGTCTTAAAATCCATGTCAATGAATTATTTGCAATTTGTATTATCTAATTAATAAATAAAATTTTATAAATAGAATTGAATATTTTAAAATAAAGATAAAATATGAATAAATACAAAACAATTACTTGCACATTTTTAATAAGTTCATCACTTTTATAAAGTGTATTAATATTTCCCATAATATGATCAAATCTCCCTGATGAGTCTGCAAATACGTATATTCCATTCAGCTGTCAACAATAATTCTCTTATTATTAAATGAAATTAATTTGAAGAAGTCTTGTGAAACATACAATATTACCTTTATATCCTTCTTTTCAGCATAATGTCTCAACTCGATCAAAGCTTTTACATAATCTGTATGATTCTGATCAGGTGTCTCAATAATCATAGAACCCATACTCTTTAACTGTTCAAGGATTAAACCAGAACAACTATCCATATCGCCAGTAATTAAAGTTGGGACATATTCGTTATTATGTTCATTTAATAAATCAATACCTTGCTTTTTTAAGTATTGTATCCATCTGAATGTTCCACCATCAACAGTAACCTTAACTTCAGCTAAATAATATACATATCTCTGAATACATCATATTCCACAAAAATTGTCAATATGGCAACCTCTTTAATTATTATTTTACTGCTTTTAAATAAAGAAAACATACCCTTTTTCCAAATTTGAAGTAAAGAATTATTTTTCCAATCAAGTGGACTATTTAATATAACAACAGCATATTTATATTGTATACAACAATTAAATATTTGAAGAGGATCCCACACTGTTTTATTCAAACTTGGGTCACATTGCATAACTGACTTTGGCATATGTTTTTTTAAAACTAAAAAAATGTATATAAAATTAGGTTATGTAATATTACTTGAAGACACGTCACTTTGATTATTGAAATACTGTTAAAATATTCAACATTTGATGTAATTTTGAAAGAACTAAGGAAAAGTTGGATTGAACGTTTACTATTTTTGTTATATCTTACGTAATAATTGTTGGACTCTATTCACGATGAAACTCAACTTACACGATGAATTCAAAATAGTACTTTTAAAATTACACATATTTTATATATATATATATATTATATTTAAAATAATAATAATAACTCTATTTTATATGAAAATTCAAATGCATATCATTTGTAAGACTATACATATGTAAGACTATGTGCTTCGTTTCATTGAAAATATATGTTTGAATCTTTAAAGCAAATTTCTTCCAAATTTCCTTAACATTTTTTATCTTATATACGATACAAATTTTGTTCAATAGCTGTTTTAATATATTAAATTGTTAAAAATATGAATTCGAATAAAGCAACATTAATCCATCCATTTAATAAATGTAGCATGCTCTTAGGATCATGTTCGTATTACTGTCATATTAAATACGCGTATGGAATCAAACAAAAATTATACAATAAGTTTGTAAATAGCACTACTGAAGTAGAATATTATGTTTCAAATATTTAAGTATTTCATTGAACAAATTGAATGAATACCATAATTTGACTTGCTATACATATACGTTTTTATTATAACCTTATAAAATAATATCAGAACATCATGTCATCTAAAATTTGGATTTGGAAAAATGTTCCCGGTATTACTGGTCGGTGTAACGACGTAATTTATTCACATCCAATATTACAATCAAATCAGGATATTCTTTTATATTTTGGAGGTGATGTTCAGGTATACAAAATGTTATTTACAATGATAACTTCATGTAGCATGAAAAGTATGCTATAGTATTCAAGCATATTTTAATTATAGGACATTGAAGCAAACATGAAAAGAACTTCAAGTAGCAAAAAGTATATTGAATGGAGTTTAGAAAATACTGCTAAAATACTTACTATAAACTTTCCTAAAAAGCATGTCCTTTTAATTCGACCATCTAGGTGATATTTATAAACTACGTCAAGAATAATATACCTGATTTTTATTATTACGAGTTTCATTTATTTTCACGAGTTTCATATTATTTTAGAATAAATGGAACAATAAGCTGTTTTGATAATTTTGTACCATCAAATATATATGGTGTACCATCATTTGATCCAACACATAATGCTTTAAAACATTTAAAAGAATTAATTAAATCATCTTTAAGTCATATAAAAGCATGTAATGCAGGAAAGGTAACATGTTTAATTGTATCATATACATAATATTATAAATGATGATTTTTAATTGAAATAAATATATATAACGTTTAGGAACTTACTCATTTTAATATTGAGACAGCAAAACTAACATTAGTAGGTTTTAGTAAAGGTTGTGTAGTTTTAAATCAATTACTACATGAGTTTCATTATTATCAAAATAAATTAGAACCTGATATTGACATTAATCATTTTATAAATCTCATTGAAAGTATGTGGTGGTTGGATGGTGGACATGCAGGTTCTAAGGATACATGGATTATAGAAAAATCTATTCTAGAATCTTTTGCAAAATTAAGTAATATGATTTATTAAGCATGAAATCTTAGCAATACATTTGCTAAAATTTGTATTAACTTCAGGTAAAAAAATGAATATCATTTTAGGAATAGAAGTTCATGTTCACGTTACACCATATCAAGTTCAAGATCCTCATCGTCGATGGATAGGTGAAGAGGAAAGCCACTTCTGTAATATTTTGAAAAATATAGGGGTTCCTATAAATCGAACTTTACATTTTGCAGATAAGCCAAGAAGTTTACAACATCATTTTAATGTTCTTACAGCTATTAGAAATTAAACACAATAATGTGATATGTATCTCATTTATAATGATAATATTAAATAAAAAATAGATGCGATGATTTTTGTGTTCCATTTCATTAATTGATGATATTAAAATATATACACCTTTTAATTACAGTATTACATTACATACGAAATTTCTTTACAGTAAAACCACTATTATTCGAATTAATTATAAAATACCAACTTTATACTTTGATATGTAAATATATATATTATAAATTATATAGTTTTTGCATAAATTATATTTCTTTTTAATTCAATATATATGTACATTAAGTACATTAAGGTAAATATTGATAATAGAGGTTCAACTGTGTATTGTATATCATATATGTATATTGTATATAATATGATTTATTATAAAATCATGTTATAATCTTGGTTTTTACATAATAAATCAATGTGTTATTTTTAAAACATGTTTTATACTATATCAAATGATAGATTATTCATATCTTAACTAAACAATAGTTCTACTGAATTTTTAGATACCTTTATAGCAAATAATCCTTCCTTAATTATATAGCGTTACATAGAAATTTCAGGAAAAGATAAAAACATAACTTTGATACAATATAAAATTTTATATACAATATAGAATTATTAATTTAGATAAAAATCCATATAAAATAAATATTTTATAGATGTTCAAAACATTCAAATTGTTTATACTTCATTAAAAACTTTACTAGCATTTATTTTGACATTTGGTATGATAATAAACTATATTTCCAGATTCTGAAACAAATTATTATTAGATAAGATAAGACAATATTTAAAAAAATTTGTATATATATTTATATTCATAAAAACATTTACCATTATTTGAATGTGATAATTTAATTTCTGCCCATTCATCAGATCCATCGCAACAATCACAATATCCATCATTAACTTTATACGATGGTATTTTTACTGAGATTTATTTGAAAGTATTTGTAATATTATTAAAAGAAAAAAAATGTACAATATATAAAATATGAATTATTAAATACCTATAAATTGTGAAGATGAATGTTCACAATTAAAAACACCATTGTTACATGCATTGGTACCAGGTTCATCACTACCATCCAAAGGGCAATCACAATAGTTATCGTTAATTTTAAAAAAGTCTATTTCATTTTTTGAAGCAAAACAAACAAATTTTCCTCGTACATTTGGCAGGTAGTTTAAAATATCTTCTTCACGCGTACCGCGTAACGATACAGTTCGACCTTCTTTATCACGAAAAAGTTTTGAATGTGATGGTTCATTCCACTTTGAACTCACTTTATCAGTAGTAATATAATTAGATGTTCGTACAGATTCATTAATTAATTTTCCTACGATTGATTGATTAAGTTCTCTGAAGTAAAATAACTGATGAATAACGAAAATAATAGCAGCTATGGAGACATAAATTAATGTATATTTTAATTTTTTCCGCAAAAATCGACGTTTCCAAGATATTATAGTTTTCATATTACAGATTCTCTATAATTATTTAGTAGTTAATAGTTGGAAGTAATTTATTTCACGACAGAAATTTTTTTTTAATATTAATCATAAAGTTTACTTAATTTTTTTAAACATTTGTTAAATATATTTTGTAACGGGATTATATAAAATATATAACTTTTTTATTCAATAAGATCACATTGCACTTTATTTACAAACAATATGTAGTTAATTCTGTTTCCTTTGAACATAGTGAGTTAATCTGTATTATAAGCTTGTTATACAAATGAAGTTATCTGCAATTTATCGATAAGTCCAATTATCGAAACAACAGTTCGAATTTAGTATCAAAAGGTTAATGCTACCGCAATTCAAGATGATTTAATTACTGTGTTTATTATTCTTAACAACAATGGCAGTAGTGTTAATGAGTTTTGATGAAAATAAACAAATTTTTTAAAAATACAAATATTTTAAAAGGATATATTATGATTAATTGACAAACTGAAAATCATAGTTTACTGTTAATTTAAGTTTCGCATTTATTATTATAAACAATTTAATATATTTTTTAATATTATAAAAATGTATCCCGGTAAAGAGTGAAGTATAATT
>NW_016928435.1:98381-139679 GCF_001483705.2 Eufriesea mexicana
CGGTAAAGAGTGAAGTATAATTTAGAGAATTATAAAACTAAGCGAACAGTTTTAATACCTTTAAAAGTTAAAATATATAATTGATTTCGAACCTTTCAAATTTTGTATAATATATATTACTACAATTCTCAATTTACCAATCATGGTATGTCTGTATTTTAAATGTAAATTGTTAAATTAAAAATAGATAGTGACATATCCGCGATATAATAATGTGTAAATTCAGTAATAAATAAGCAATAATTATCATTGCTGTTGATACTAATATTAATAAGGTTAACAATAATGAAAGCTAAAGATATTTTAATTTTTTTTTTAAGCATACAAAGAACTTTTTTTTAATATTGAATTTTACAATTAAATCAGTAGCTTATAATTTTATAAATGCAAAAAGTGTATTATCTTTTAGCTCATACATATAAAACACAATTGTTACTGAATGTAATTTTTATAATAAAATACTGTGAATTATACGCTAAAAAAGAATGTGAAATCTATTTCATTGTATATTACAATGTAGAAAAGAGGTATGTAAAAATTATGTTGGATAATTATAACGATATAAACGGATTGTTGCAATACATTAATACATGTATTTTTAAGCCAATAAAGCGATTTATTATTACATTGGTCTTCCCATGCCACGATTCATTGGAGCTTGTGGTCCATTATCCTGACTACTCTTAGGACTCCTTATAGTTTCATCAACAGATAAAATAAGACATGCTGCTTCAGTTGCAGCTGTTAGAGCATTAATTTTTACAACTGCAGGTTCCCATACATAAGCTAACATATTATCACCAATATTTTCAGTGTTGATATCAACACCATAAGTGTGCATGCCTTTATGTTGTTTCTGTCGTAATTTATTCAAAATATTTGTTGCATCAAAACCAGCGTTATCACATAATTGTCTAAAATTATTGTAACTATTATTTTATAGAAAATTCAAATTATAATAAAATAAAAATTAAAGGAAAAATATGTACCTTGGAATTATTTCGAGTGCACGAGCTATTGCTCCAATTAAAAGTTGTTCTGTTCCCGCTATTAGACGTGAATTATCTCGTAATGTTTTTGACAGTACCATTTCTATAGCTCCACCACCAGCAACATATGCATTTGTTTTAAATAAACGTCTCACAACCATGATAGCATCATGCAAAGACCTTTCTGTTTCTTCCAAAAATTGTTCTGCTCCTCCACGCAGTATAAATGTACACGTCTTAGCACGTGATCCTTCATAGAAAAAGTTGAATCTAAAAATAATTATTCCGATATTTTAATGGCTGACAAAACCTTTTAATTATATAATTGATTGTTTGTTGTATAAAATACCTTTCTCCTCCAATTTGTCTTTCCTCAAACATTTGACATTTACCAAGATCTGATTCTTTAATATCATGTACAGTTGTTAGAATACTTCCACCACAAGCTTTCATTGTTCTTTTCAAATCTTCTTCAGGAACTCTACCTGCACAAAACATATCACGATCTGCGAAATATTGTGTAGCGACATCACCAATTGGTAATTTTGACAATACAACTTGTGCTCCACTTTTATGCATTTTGTCAAGTTTGTCATATAAAATTTGCCATTCAGCATCAACTATTTTTTGATATTCCGTAACATTATCTACGCGTACTTCAGCGTTTTCTCTTTCTGCTTTAAGTTCTAATTCTATATTCAATAAAGCAATTTTACAATCTTGATACTTTTTTGGTTGCATTTCAAATCCAGCATAAGAAAATGTCTTTTTGAAGGCTACACCCTTGACCAATTCCGAATCTTCTAATGCTCCACCAGAAACCTATGTAACATATATAATGATAAACAAATTTATCATAACATTCTCAGATTAATTTTTAAATAAAGTTACCTTTTTAATGCCAATCATATTAAGAGGTAACATTTCATCAAGCATCATAACAGCTCTCACAACCATGTTACTGAAGAAGTTTTTTTGCTGATGAATTAATTTTGAACTCATTGATGTAGCTGCACATTCTTCCAAAAGTTCCACCAATTTTATTTGATCAGTTTTATCTATTTTTACACTCACTGCATTTATTTTTTCAATTGCTACTTGAAGTGCAAGACGAAGAGCTTTAATCATAATACGTGGATGTACTCCTTCTTCGATAAATGGTTTCATTTGTTTCAAAAATTCTCCTGCTAATAAAACTACACTTGTAGTTCCATCACCAACCTATGATGTCAAAAATAAAATTAAGATATTGAAACATTTGTCAAGATAGACATAGTTTAATAAAATGTTTGAACACTGTTGAGATAACCACATATCTTTAAGATATTATCAGTCTATATGTTCTTAAAATATTGTTCTCTGAAAATAAGCTAGTAATGTTATATGTCAATCACATTACTGCTTTCATTTTTTACAGAGTTACTAATAGTCATGAAATATTATTTACCTCTGCATCTTGAGATTTTGCAATATCTACTAAGGTTTTTGCTGCAGGATGAACAATTTCTAAAAGTTTTAAAATGGTTGCACCATCATTTGAAATAGTAGCTTTTCCATTTTGATCAACAATAAGTTTGTCCATTCCTCGAGGACCTAAAGTTGTTCTAACAGCATCTACTACTATTTGACACGCATTTATATTTGATATTAGTTGTTGTTTTCCTTGTGCAGCATCTGTGCCTTCTTTAAGTAAAATTATTTGAGGTTGCTATAAAAAAGACACACACATATGTATATATATATAAGTTGAATATAGTTAATAATAAATTGTTCACAAAATAAAATTATTAATAATAATACTAATGATAATGTACCCTCATATATCTTCCCATTTTTAATGTTTTGTATTTTGAATGTACATGTGGCTTTAGTAATACTATGGAAGCAAAAATTTTCTTATGAAGTCTGTTAGATTTAACAAGACAAATGAACTAAGAAATAATTTTTTTTTTGTTATTAGGTAAATACATATCTATAGTAAATAAAATTCATTATCTTTCATTGACTTCGAAATTTTAGACATTTTAGTACGCATTAATCAAATTATTTTCACATGCATATTGTGGGAGAATGCGGAAATTAATTTCCATATAAGGTTAGAGCAATTCAACCTATAATACAATATTCATTTTTATGCATTTTATTTTGCTAATATACATAAGTTAATAACACATATGTATGTAATTTTTCGTTATTATTAGAAGAGATTATACTTTGTCAACATAAATATTAATTTTATAAAATTTTCTTAAACATGTAGCGCTGTAGTATGCAATAATATAAATTTAAATTTATATTTTTAAATAAATTTGTTTTCTGTCATTCGAATAAAAAAATTCATTCATAACTTACCATTTTTATAATCTATATTACAATTTTTCAGTTTTCTTCAAATTTCACTCACTGTCTAAGTGAAGTTACTTTGGTAACCTTTAAATAGTATTCGAGATGATTCTGCTAGGATACAAGCGTTAAGTACCGTTCACACTAAACGGAAGTAGATTCATCAGAAATGATTGACCAATCAAAATTTGAAATTTAAAGCTGATAACACATAATGTTATATTTAGAACAATTAAAATTTTTTAAATGTATAAATACATAAAAATAAGATAAAGAATGAAATATAAATTAAAATCTTAACACATATGGATAGAATTATTTTAATAGTATTATTAAATATATAATATTTCAAAATTTAATAAGGTATTTGGATACGATAATATAATATGAAAAAAGTAAATCAACTTATTACATAATCATTTGACTTTTAATTTTTATTAATTTCTCATTTTCTAATATATTATTTTTTATTCAAACATGAAAAAAATATTCAAATGAAATTTCGTTACAATTATTATTTTTCTGTAATATTAAACATATATATGCATGTTTATATTAATATTTTAATAGTAAAGTTTAATAGTATCATAGAGGAATTAATTTCTGTTATAATTGATTACAATATGTAATATTTGTACAATTTTATCATTTTACCTACCGTTTTACTTATTTTCTTGTCATTTCACCTACTTGATGTGAAGTTTTTATAAACAAACGATAGATGGCATTGATTTTAACGAAGATTTCATTCATCGGTCAAAAAAATAATTGAAAACTAAAGGGTTTAGTGTTACTTAACATCACAAGGGGGTGGTATAATTCGTGACCTGATTACATGAATAGAAACTACGATTCAACATTTATCGCTTATTTATTTTTAAACGGTGTAAGAGTCGTTTTGCAAATTTCGTTTGTATATATTTAAGTATACATCTATTTTCAAGCAACCACCGACTCTGGCGTTTAGCCCAAGTGTCGAATTATTCTAGTCGTGCTAGAACTTTTAAGCGAGGTGTACAAGTTACTAAAATTTTTATCGGTAGCTAACAATTCTAAAAAGTGTTTACTTTGTATTACACAATACTTTTAACTTCAATTGTAGTCCAACGAAATCGTATATTTGTGCACGTTGTGGAGCAAGATATTCCTACTGTCGAGGTAATAGAACATAAATTCCAAATTTAAAGTATCTGCATTATATACGTCGTAAATAATTCCATATGCTTATTTTTATAAGATCATGATTTTTATTTCTATATATAACTATTGGTGCTTTCTATTTTTTCTTAATATTATTAACATTTGTACTTATTGGCAGTTAAGTGATCTTTGAGATTATTTAATTCATATTTACATGTGTTAACATTGGGCATGGTAGGAAATTCAGGATGCTAATGGGTGTATGTAACATGAATTATGTACACAGATCGTATACTGTACCATCTTGTGTGCAAGATACTGACCCTACATCGTTGCACATGCGTAAAATAACTCCCACCTGATGACGAGCCAATGACAAATCGATATGTTCACGAAAGCTTTGACTATTCTCTTAACAGTTAATAGTGAAATCTCGGATCTGATGGGTCTAGAGTAGTAAGTAAACAGTTACATGCACTGTCAATATATTTTGATAATTTCAAGTTAAACTTATCGAAGCACTGTATAATTTGTGTAGATCTCTAACCGCGCCATTGTTATTGTTTACCGCTTTTATTATCATTATTACTTTAATTACTTAATATACGTTAGATAAAATCATAATAATTAATAGGTATTGTAAATATTTAATATAAACAATTCAATTTTTATATATTTTCAGTTAAAATTTTCAAGATATTACAAAATTCATACACGTTCTCATACATGTTTTTTCATCGAAAATCAGTTCATGTTCTACGTGCTTTTGTACTTTTACTTGGATGCGGTATGTTTCACATAATTTGCTTTCATAATAATACATAAGTTAAGTGAGCACTATTTTTTATTTAAACCAAGACTAAAACTATGAAGCTTGTTTAGTATTAGAGAAGACAAATTTTGAATGTTTTAACAAAATATTTTATCAAATAATATCAAGTTTAACAAATAATATAGCTTTGAAAGGACTATACAAAAATTCGATGTATAATGAGGAAAACGTTTAGAAAATTCGATCTCTTTCTTAATGATACCAATTATGGGATTTTAATTCATTAATTTACTTTCATTAAGGACGTGTTAGTTTTAATTTTTTCATGTGAAGCACTTATCATATTTATCATTTAAGTGATACCATATCGAAATAGAATAGCACAGAATTTAATAAATAAATGTCACTTATACAAACAAATATAATATTTTTTTTAATCGCTTGCAAAATTATATATATTATTTAACAAATTATTTTGTTAAAATATATTATAAAAGAATAATATTATCATGAGTACTGGAAAATAATATAAATAATAAAATAATTGCATAAAAATATTTTATATGTTTATCATGTACTAATTGTTTTTATATTTATATGATACAGTTAAGGTATAATTCAGAAGGAAAAGGTTAATATAATCGAAATAAGAATTAAAAAGTAATTTATAAGAATAGGTAATGTTCACGTAAAACTAGAAATATAAGCCAGTAAGTATTTATAGCACAATTATGTAGATGTACATCAATTTATGTGGTCACTGGGCTGAACCTAATGCATAACGTTCAATTTTACTGTGAAACACTCACGTATTAGTTTAAAGTTCAAGGGAAATACATATAGACAGAAAATATAAGAAATAAAATAGACAAGAGAGGATCAATATAGCCAGATGAAATGTTTTCGTTGCTGTAAAAAACTTGTACGAAACTAATGCATATAATCATAAATTATGCAAGACTTATAAAAATCTTTGTAAGTTAAGAATAGATCGTACCGACCAGGTAAAAACTCGTAGAAAAATTTTTTTCTTAAAATCGTTATCAATTTTTCTCCTTACAATACCTAAAAGATATTTTTTTTAACTCATTCGTGTAAAATAAATTTATATAAGATATTTTACAAGTTTTTATAACTTCTAAACATAAAGATTAAACTTGAAATTCGTCTAAAATTTGAATTTATTTTTAACGAAACGGTAAAATGTATTATTATATTCCTCGATAAATAGTTTAATAACAATAAATTTATTAAACGAAAAAAGTAGTAACTATATGAAATTTTATAACTGTGTTTTGTAAAAGTGTTAATAAAAAGGTAATTTATATTAAATTCGACTGTGTGTTTTTATTTAAATAGATAAATTAAAAAAGTTTTAATAAATACATAATCTAAACAAAAAATTTTAATCTAAAAAATAGCTAAGGAACTACATTTCGTTAAACATCTATAACATTTATAATTTATATTTGTACGAATGTTTTTACGATAGGTGGCTAGTGATTGTAAAAATTATCTATTTTTTAAATTGTATATTTGTTAATTTATTTTACAAATGATAAATCAATTATTTTATTTTATTAATATTACACGTGTTACATAGCAAATCATGAGGATTTATGTTAGAACTTTCTAAGACAACGTCTTAAATTTTTTTAATTTTCACTAATTTTTTAATTAGTGGAAACAATTGAATATGGACACAAATTTCATATGATAATATTATAAAATTTTGTGTCCTATATGGTATCACAATATATGTTTTCTGAAAGTGGAGGTGTTTCAAAAATTTTTAAGTCAACTCTATCTTTCTCAATTAAAGCAATATATATTTCATGTATCAATTATCATGTTACTTACCTTTGTTCACAAAATATCAAAACTTTTGTCTTTAAAATTAGTTTAAATATAAATTAACAATTTTTGTTAAAGAGGAAAATAATATTTATTACAGCCATGCCACGTTATCTTGATCCAGTGATAGAAATGGTGTATATATATAAAAAATTTAAAGTCACTTTCATTTCGTAAAAGATAATATAAACATGCAAAATTGACATACATTATCCTATTGGCTATAAGAAACCGTAGAAATTATTTCTCTTTCACCTTTTTCTAATCACAATAGTCTTCGAAAAGATCGCTGGCAAATAATAGCGTGATCACCCTGTATCGTGGTACTTGTCTGCAAATTTTATATTACATAACAATTTCAAACCGCAATTTATTCTATTTATTCATTGTACGTTGCTATGATCCATAAAGTAAAAATTTCGAGTACACCAAAGGTGAAGACGAGCAAAGCATACAGGATAACCGAGTTTCTAGTTCCTCTGCCATCATGCTAATCTTTCCTCACCTCTGCACAGTATAGTGGTAAGCGAGTAAAATAAGACCTAAGAAATATAGATACACGAACACGTAGCTTCCAAGTGATATTATAGCGTTAAAAATAATCTAATCTAGCGATAAACTGGTATTTCAGAAGCAAATTTCAATCGAAGAATCTTCTACTTTAAAATATTAAGGTCCGCTTGATGAATAGACTATCCGTGTCTAGAGTTGAACCTTGTGGATTGGATTTCTTCTTAGACTCGTAAACTGCAAGTCGAACACACCTTGGTACACGATTCTTTTGTTATTGGTTGGTCGCCAAATTTATCTTAGGTAACTCGCGCGAATGACAAGGAGTGATTGATCCATGGATGTGTTCGTCTCGAGTGATGGACCTTGAACTTCAATGTCTTAAATGTTGGACTATTTCATACGATACTCGAGTGACTAACTTGGACCAATCGATGTTGAAGGACTGCATTGTTACGATTCGTTTCAAGCAACCGCTGCCAAGTGACTGCTAGAAATTCCTTCCATACCTATTCGGCTGATAGTTGCTGAGGTGATTCGAGCAAATGCTTTTCTCTCCAATTTAGCCAATTTATGTTCAATCGCAGTGAAAATCCTTGTGAAAGACACGAAGGCTTGTATTATATTCATTTTTCAAACTCGATAGTTAGAAGTATGCAAGACAATTTCCAATCAACATGCTTCTAGGGTATCGTGGACACCTTCCATGGGCTCTTAAAGTGTTCTTCCCTGGACAGTGCAGACGGTTTTTGGATGAACTTTGGACCTCGAGATTCTGGACGATTTGTAGCCTGGTATTCGAACACGCGAACTGTTATTGGCTGTTTTAAATTGAATACAAACATTGAATTTATATTCGATATTCGCTGGTTCTGAAGGACGGTTATATATATATATATATATATAATGTTCTAAAACGTTTATGACAAATGATGAATGGTGCTGCTGGCAATACGCTAGAGGCCTGATGCAGAAATAACTTTGTGTCTTCAAGAACGTGTCATAAACTTGCCAAATTTCCGCATACTTTTCTTCAGAAGAGTAAAATATTGGCTAGAAGTAGTGAAAGGATTAGAAGTTTCTCTTGATTGTGAGTTTTATAATACATCCAGGTAGATATTTGATAAATTCTTTAAACCTTTAGATTATATATGTATATAGCACACAGATGATACAACTGTCTGATTTGTGTTATGCTATTAGGATAGTAAGCTGCTTCCTTTTCAAATTTCTTCAGATGAAGGTTATCCAGATCTCTAATATACAAGTTTCATTATATTTTCTTTGTTTGCATATCTCTTTATTTCTTCTTAGACCAATGAAATGTGTCCTTAACCTTCTTCAGATGGAAGTTACGTACATTTCTGCAACCAGTAGTTAGGGTGTCATTCTATTTTTTCTATGTACTTTCTTGTATATCTGTACCTTTCTTTTTATTGTTAGTTTAGTGAAGTGCTTTTTTCAACCTTCTTCAAACAAGATTTACATATTTTTCTGCAGTTAGATAGTAGTTTTATAATTTTAATCCGATAAAAAATGTTTTAAACAGAAATTAATCAATTTTCAAATTGCGGTAAACAAAATAAAAAAAGAAAATTTTGTTTCGTTAGAAAATCATCTTCACTTTCTTAAATGTCATTTTATATTTTTGACTTAATAGTATTATATTTCGTATTTAAACGAATTCAACGACCTAGTATACCACTAGAATGCATATCTTTTTATTTGTTCTTAATGCAATGTTTTGTTATTAGTCTTCTTCAGATAAGGGTCACATACGTTTCTGTATATAGTTGCCCTTAAGTGTATCATGATATTTTCTAAATAATTTTTCTGCATATCTATTAATTTCTTCCTCGAAGGCTGAGATTTCTGAAGCTTGAAAAAAAAGGAAGACAATTAGAACTAGTAGACTCCCTTGTTTCTACAAATAGAAATATATAATAACAAATGTTACCTAATAATTCAATATAATTATCTCGTCCTTCGAACACGTCCCATTGGTTGCAAATTTATCCTTCACATGTTTACAATGTATTAGTTTGTTTATGAAACTTTCAAGTATCGATCATCTAAGAAAATTAACCAAATTATCATAGCAATGTCCACGATTTGACGAAATTCAATTAATGCACGAAAGGTGCATTTTTGTTAGGACAAGAGAGAGGCAGGAATAGAAGATAACTGTGAACCATATTTCGAACGAGAATTCGTGTCCATTGCATTGGAATCATCGAAAAATTTTGAGCAAATGAAGACTATTTGGATCATTGGTGGGCCAGGATCTGGCAAAGGAACGCAGTGTGAACGAATCACTGCGAAATATGGACTTCTTCACATAAGCAGTGGAGACCTGCTGAGAGAAGAGGTTGCCAGCGGTAGTGCCAGAGGAGCTTCACTGCAAGAAATAATGTCTCAAGGTTTATTTGTCCCGACGGTAAATTATATTTTACATCATCCAAGACGTGCACGTACATACACTGAGTGGGAGAAATATTCGTAGCCTTCCTATCGTCGATTTTGAACAGTTGCTACTAATTTATAGTACATTCCATGAAATTCTTATAAAGGGTATCGTATATTGGAGCAATTAAGCTTCGAAGTACTGTAAATTTTACTTAACAAAGGAAGATGTTAATATAACAAAAATGATATTTAGTGAAAATTGAACAGAATTCACGTTTGGCAAGTATTCGTACAGAAGAAATTCAAATTTAACTTTAATTTAAATTCAAATTTAATATTAAGATATTTACAAATATAGTAAATTCAAATTTAATATCAAGACATTTGTAAATATATAACTTGTACAGTAAGAATACTTCTGTGACACGAATTTTGTCGAAGTTTACTAAAATTTCTGTGTTTATTATATTAACGCATTGTTCTTCAATCAAATTTATGTCTTGAAAGCTTCGTTACTCCTATATACGATACTCTTTACAAAAATTTCATAAAATATATTATAAATAAATTGCAACTATTAAAAGTTAACAATAGGAAGAGTACAAACATTTCTATAATATGTATGCATGCACATATGCTATGTAAATTATGCACTTATTTATTACAAGTGTATAAATTATACTTATACAAATTATAGTATTCGAGAATGGACGTAGAATTTTTATCTTTTGTTCGATTCCAAAATCTTTGTATTCTATAAAATTGCTTGATAAAGCTTGACAAAGTTTATTTCAAAATTTTTCCTTTTTTTATTTTTCTTGGTCCATATTAACATATAAAGGCAAATTAAATGCCATAAGAATGTTTTCTGCAAGGACTCGAAGAAGATGAACTATAAAAATTCGGTATAAAATTTGTTAAAGTTGTTAGAAAAATATTTAATCATTCTATAAAAAAAGAAATAAAAAATTGAATAATAAATTCTTATATTAAAAATTATATATAAATTTTAATATTTCTATCATTTAAATCACTTTGAAAATTGATTACATGTAACAAATAAAAATATTTGAACAATCAAGATTTAATAAGCCATTTAAAGATGGAAATATCTATATTCTTTTTTTTTATGTAGCACAGTACTAATGAGAATATATAGCATAGATGTGAATTTCCAATATTTACAAAACATTTCAATAGATACTTAGGAAGTACGATAAGATAAAGTGAATGCCTTATCGCATACAGCGAATACATGAATCTCTCACTGTAATTTCCAAAATGTTTTAAAACAATTCGTAATATCTCTAAAAAATAATATCTCCAAAATAGAAAATTATTTCTATTATCTCTGCGACGAATATTTAATATATCGATACTCTGTGATTCTCCATTACAAAAAACTTGAAATTTTTTTATATTTTTATTTTATTTGAACTTCATCATTTTTATAAATTATTCTATTTAAATTATTGTAGTTTTACATCTTGCTGGTGTTATTTAATCGAAATATACACGTATCTTTCTTGTATCATTCATCAATATTTAAACAACTCTATTTTTCAAGAAGTAGACAAGGAGAATTTAATAAAAGTGTCTATAACTTTTAGATCTTGAATCTCGAATTTTTTTACAACGCATTGGATGTTAAAGAATGGTACAAAATAAATGATTAAAATAAAAATAGAATACAGAGAATTTTTCAGTCAGAACTTATGTATATTGTATTATCACACGATATAAAATTATGAAAATTACTAATACGAATAAATCGTATCTCTTATTAGGATACCGTATTGCAACTGATAAACGAACGAATGGAGAAGGCGAAAAAGGAAGGTAGCACGAAAACCGGATTTCTCATTGATGGATATCCCCGTGAATTAGAACAAGGACTCCTTTTCGAGAAGAATGTAAGCGTTAATGCAACAATTATGATATACGTGCATAAAATCGTACTTGGAGAAATTGATTAGAATAATATTGCAATGCTTAACAGAACAAAATAAGCTTTATTAATAGAATAATAGATTAATAGAATAGAATAGTAACTATGAATGCTTGTCCGGACTGACCACAAACTCACTTGACTTTTTATCCTCACGCTCTGACAACTTTCTTACAACTGACTTCTACGACTGACTACTGACTCTAAAACACTGACTTTAACGTTTTGCACTCTTTTGACAAGTGTGACTCGACATCTGTTTTTATCACAGAAACTCCTATGTCAAGTTTATTTCTTGATTCTTTATTTACTGAACAAGAAAACAGAAAATAAGTAACTTGTAGCGACCAACGTTAACGCCTTCACCGCTAGGTAGAAAAATGGAGGTTCGAGGCTTTTCGCAAGTCCTCGGTGAATCCTCGACTCCCATAAATACAAGTTCCTATCCTACCTAAATATCTCCCATTTAAGGCAGGGCCTGTTAGAAAACCTTACTGGCAGGTCCACTAGCAGGCCCAGCACGAAACGAATCCCTTACTTTGCGTCCTTCTACCTGCTACCTATCATAGCAAGACGGCCAGCACCATAGGATCCACAAGACTTCAGAACCCCCGTGGGGGTACCCCCATAAACTACTTGAATTACTTAACCCATTCGAGACCGACTGCACACCGTGTGTGCAATTGATTTCCGAGGCTTTAAGACTGGTTGTACACTGTGTGTGCAATCATAACAACGAGCCCTTATCTGTTATTCTGAGTAGTCGCTCCTGGGGACCGTGTTCGAAAAGAACCGCCGTCTCGAATGGGTTAAATTAAAAATTCATAGAATATTTGGTTTCTGAAAATTTCCTTTATTACCTACAGCCCACAAAAGTCAACCAAATGGGATTATGTGTATATGTTCTTTCGGATTCTAAAAGCAGTCACGTTTATTTCTTCGTTCCATATTATGAAAAACATAAAACTGACGAACTGATTCATCCAGAGCCTTTCACTGGCAAAATTGTATTACAACTGTATCAAAATTTATTGGAAAATATACCTGAGGGCAAGGGATATCATATTTTCACTGACAGTTCCGCACAAAGAAGTGCTTCCTCATAGGGACGATAATGGCTAACCGAAAGAGATTATCGCGTCAAATAAAAAATCCAAAGTTAGTAATTGGAGAAAAATTGGCATTGAGGAGAAATGAAACTTTCGTGCTAGCATGGAGAGACAAAATAATAATAACTATGCTTAGTACAAAATTGAGAGCTACAACCCACAATGCCTCTAGAAAGGCAAGACATTCCGATAGTCTAAGAGAAATAGAACAATTGGAAGTGATCATAGGTTATAACAAATATATGGTTGTTGTCGATATGGCGAGCCAATACGATCTTATTATGTTTTACATCGAACTGTCAGATGACTGTCTATAGGTAGTTACCTGTGTACATTAGATAAACTCCAAACTGGCTAACTTCCCCTTTTTATTAATCCTTATCGGTCTATTGCTCACCCCAACCCCGACTTTTTCTACTTTCTTAACCTTCGATCTGTAGATAACCCCCACTTACTTTCTAATTCACATATAAATATTGCCAATCGTTCCAAAATCGCCATTGTGCTAGTAGTCGGTTTGAAGTGTCACGGTAAAAGATCTGGTACTGTGCGTTCGAGAAAAGAAGGCACAGTGTATTTACACCCTCACGACTGATTAACTACGCTAATATTCCCTTGATCACAAACAGTGACCGATGATCTTTGTCATCATCTTCGACCAATAGCAGTCACTGTTTGTAATCACATGTAATCAAGCATGTGTCAGCGGAATAATTAGCCGTGAGAACGTAAGCACGCTATGCTTCTTTTCTCGAACGCACTATACGTACTCGGTCGCGTCGTTCCTTTGAAAGTTCGAATGTAAGCTTGTAACAAAAAGAAAGATTTACTTAGAATAGAACAGAACACTCAAATGGTGAAGGAAATATTTCTTTTGGGAATTAGAATTTGGCTTTTCCATTACTTATTTAAATTCTCTTATAAATTATTCCCAAAAGAACTATAATTTTCGTTCCACGTACGATTAAAATTTTTTTCAATTTTCTCAACTTACTTTAAACTTGGATTATTTCAAATTGCATCGTTACATCAGCATACTAAAAATATACTAAATTATATAAAATTTCTCTCGTTGTTAAAGTAAATGAGATGAAAAGCTAGGTAATATCAGAAGAAAGAAAAGGATTGGTTTTTAAATTTTTAATGAATTTAGGTGTGTCCCGTCGATTTGATTATCTTTTTTGATGTTTCGAATGAAACGTTGAAAAAGAGATTACTGGGACGTGCTGCTGTGTCGAACAGGGCTGATGATAATGCAGAAGCGATCGAAAGGAGAATTCAAATATTTAATACGAAAAATGGGGAGATTATTAAGCACTACGAAAATAAAGTTGTGAGAGTAAGTATCTACACAGAGTCTGTCTAATTATAGATAAATTTCTAACAATTAATAAACAATTCATGGAACGAGTAATTAATTAGAAATCATTTTGTTTTTAGATCAATGCTGAAGGCAATGTTGATGATATATTCGCAGAAGTTTCGAAAGCACTGGATCCTCTGTTAGCTTAATTCTTCTGAAATTTTAATTTAAAATTTAATCAAAATCGCCTAATCGCGCAAAATAATTTTCTTGGATTTCTGCGACAAAAATGAGAAATTAATTTTACAATTCTAGTCGATTTAAATCAGTGAGGGGATTCGACTTGCATCGGGTTTGCAACAGGTTTATTGAAAAGAAACTATTAAATCGAGCAACTTGCTCTTGCTAGCGATGTAATGATTTAAGAGAAACATCTAGTTACGAAGTAATCCGATATGTCCTAAAGAGTACCTGCAAATGCCCATTGTTATCATACTGTTTATAACTTTAGCGATTGTTTTGAATAATAATTAACTATATATTTTATGATCTTGACAAGCTTATTTTTATAGCTATATTTTCTTCCTTTAACTAAATCGTGAAGAATCAATCTTTCAATTTGCATTGTGTGTGCATCACTGGGACGTACAAGTTAATTACCTTCATCCGACAGTGAATACATTTGTGTACCGGATCAGTGAAAAGATTCTGAATGGTAGAGATGTCAGGCACATTCAACTAAATATTTGGCTGATCGAGATTTTTCTGTGAGCTCAAAAATGAAGAGAATTATTACAGTTTTGATATACATAACAGCGTGTTTAACATCACATTTAATTGTATGTGATAATTGTTGTCAGATTAATTCGCGACAATTACCCTATTATAAATTAACGAAATCCAACGCTCGTTCGAATCAGTTAATACTTTCAAGGACGACGGTTCAAAATGTGAACGAGTGTAGAAAGTTCGCTTCAATGAAGAAAGCTTTGGCATTTAATTATGGCTTAGAAAATTATCGTCGTGGTAAGATAATATGTGATTAAAAACATGTAAAATTTGACGTGACTCTGCTAATGATGTAAACATGCCAATGTTTTGTTTCTATCTACGAAGACTGGAATATCGGTATTCAGAATATAAGTAAAGTAACGAGGAAGACATGTCAAGCTCTTGAGTGTCCTGAGATTTACAACTTCACTACCATTGTGGACGATAAAAATTATAAATACTATAGCATGTATCCTAGCTTTATGCCAATTGGTAAAGCATAGAAAAATGGGATAAGAATATTAAAATAATATCTAACAGAATGCATAATTAAAATGTTGATATCATATTTCACAGAAGTGTTTACAAATTACTTTTAGGTTCTAGATTCACACTGGCCTGTGTCCCTAAAACAGGAATATTCGTATACTCGAACATTAACTTGAATTATAGCCAAGCACAAACAGCTTGCCAAAAAATAAATGCATCACTTGCACATATAATTAGCGAAGAACGTACTAATGGACTCGCGAAACATATTTCGTTAAACACACCTACTTTTGTTGGACTCAGTACCCGTAATAATGAAAAAATTTGGCAAAACGAATTTGGTACACAATTGCAATTTTATACAACAAAATCCTACCTCAATAAAAGGAAATGTATTAAGAGAATCGTAAGAATAGTAAATTCCATTATTAAATTGTATAATTACTATTTGTCAAAATAAATTTTTATGAAAACTATAACTTTGATAATCTTTTAATTTATTAATTAAATATGCATCGAAGAAGAAAAAACATAGCACGTTCAAGATTCAAATTCTAGTTCTTAATACTTTTCTTATGAATTTTAAACATTAATTTTAATTAATTAAAAAAAAGTTTTTTTAGGTGAAGCACTTTTATGTTTTAACTATCGAGCGTGGGGAAAAGGGCAACCATCGCATACAAAAGGGTGTGTCAGTCTTGTACAACCAGTGAAATTAGAACCTGATCCTTTTTGGAAAGTTGTGCCTTGTGATACCGAACTAACCTTTATCTGTGAAATTTTACCGATATATCGACATTCATATAATTAAAAAACGTGAAATCTATAGACAAATAAAATGTAATCTCGTTATAAAATGTAATTTTGTATAAAAAGTTTAAATAAAGTAATATATATATATATATTAAATACTTTTATTTCAGGAATTCTAGTGTACTACTTCTTAAAGGATACTTGATTCTTCAATGGTAAAACTAAAAAAAGGTACCGATCGTTGTGTTATTTATAACATTCTAATCTTAATGCAAATATGAATATAAAATATACAGATTTAAAAAAAAAACTAATACTATGTTATTATTGAAATATTAAAACAAATAAAAAGGATAAGTTGATATATATTAAAAACACAAATATTAATTATATACAGAAGTTTAATACGTGATTACAAGTATTTTTCTTGTCATTAACAGAAAAAAATTTTTCTAACAAATTATTTACATTTAAATTGCTCTGAATATATGATCAATAAGAAAGTAAAAATACAATTCTCACTCTTTGTTAATTATATACACGTATACAATTCTAGGACTATACTTTTAAAAATTCTGCTTCTTTTCATTATTTACTTATCATCTATCACATGCTCTCTAAATCAATTGCTTAATACTTAAAACCAGCTACTAAGCTGTATCAATACTTTGTTTATGGTTTTACTGGGATTCAGTAATAATACATTATAATAACAATTTGATTATATTAATGTCTCATTGCTTAATAACATTAATACAAGCATTAATGTAAAATAATAGATCAATTTTTAAAATGCTATGCAAATAATATATACACTTGACACAAATAATAAGTTATTTTGATACATGTTAAAATTCTCCATCAATAAATATTTGGAATGTTATATGTTACTATTGTATCGTTAAAAAAAATATATTCTTTTAGTCTATAATTTCATATGCACTAAACAATGAAGGTGCAATAATTGCTATGTACTTATTTCCATATAAACTAATTAATTTAAAATGGCTAAATATAAATTTAAAAAACAAAATAAAATGCAATAACATGCATACTAATTTTTTACACAAAAACGATTAACTAGCATTTACATTCTTCAAGTAAGAAATAAAGATTCTAGATAAAATTAACAATAATGACATGATTTTTATGATATTTAGTATGATACCATATTAAAAATAAAATGTATAGCTTATATTATATAATTAATTTAAAGCAATTAACGTGCATTATATAAATAAACATAAATGTTTACATATGCATGTTATTAATGGAAATATTTGTTTCCAAGGCAGAACATAAAACAATTTACATTATGCATATATTTAAAAATATTCATATAAAACAAGTTTCTATACTTTCATTTATACAAAAATGTATGTTAATACCACACAGACATTACTCCACTTCATTTGAAAAATTGTTGCTTTGTAAATTAATATGCTTTGTAAATAGTCTATAATATTCGTTTCTAAAGGAAGACGTTTATTTTATAAAAATTATATTTAAGTAATTATTTCATAAAGTAAACATACATTTCACCTAGCTATATTTTAAATTTTAATTTTATCATAAGTTTGAAAAAAAATTCTGCGTAAAAATTGTAAAATATAATTAATATTATATATGAAATTACAAAATTTTGTTGCTTTTACTTAGGACTATTATTGTCACATATCTTTCAAGGCTACAAGAAATTTAAATTTGCGAACAGAAGTCTTGATTTTATAGAATGTAAACATATTTTAACGTAAAACTCTTACATTAATGCTTTAGTTGTGATAATATATAAAAGTATAAAAGGATTTATTACTGACATTCTTTTATATGGAGTGATATCAATTATTGAACTTTTCATAAATGTGGTCAGTGTGCTATGCTGATTTTGGGTTAAATAGATTGTGTTTAAAATTATAATAACTAATATAAGTTTTTTCATATTATTTTTTGACTTTTTATAAAAGTGTGAAAAAGGGTAAAAACTAATGAACATATAACGAAAATGCTAATTAAAAATTGCTTGTAATTAGTGTAATTATTAAGATTAAATTTGACCAAACTACCAATTTAATGTTATTTATTTTTCATTGTGTCCATTTACTGTATTTATTCGATATAATTGATGAGAAATCAGATATAATTAGCACAATATCCATATAATACATAAAACATATACATTATTTTTATATGTACAATGATAGATATTGTAAAAAGAAACTTATAAAAGATTTTATTTAAATGTGATTAATATAAAATGCCTGCATAATTGATTAAAAACTGCATACATCAAAGTAATATTTTGAATTCTATTATGCAACAAATTTGTGCTCTCGTCTTAAACTTGAGGACGGATGCTACACAAAAAATACTTTCAAAAAGGACCTATTGTACCTTAAGCATGATTTAAGAGAAAATTCTCTAATGAATTGCAGCGCACACTGATAATTATAATATTATATTTTTGATTTACATATAAACCTTTTAAAGGACTTGTACTCATGGCATAATTATACAAATTCTTTCAGTAATTGAAATTGTCCTAAATTAATTCTATAAGCAAATATAGATACATTCTGTATACAATTAAATAATATTAATGATAATCAATAATAACAATAATAATAAAATAATAATACAAAAATTTCATATGAAAATAAACAAACAAAAGTATATATCATTCTAAAGCTGCCAAAAAATTAACATTTTCTAGTGTCTTTTTTGTCATATGCAAAAGAAATATTGTATATTTCATAATTATTTCACCCCACTTAATTATAGTTATGTCCCATTTAAATAAGCTACATCCAGCTGAAATGTGTAAAAATTTTATACAATACTAATATTCTACTTTATATATTACATCAGATATCATTCAAAATGTAATGACATAATTTTTAATTAAACAATAAATTAAAAGAAAGCTATAAAAATAGATTACTAGTAATAATGATACTAAAATTCTGATTATTATGAAGATAATACAAATTAAAGAATCATAAGGCTCTCATAATGTTTATTACATTTTTATTAACTTAACAATATCTCTATCTAGAAAAGGTTTGTATTGACATTTTGTAAAATCTTTTAATAAAAAAAAATTACTTGAAATTTGATTAGAAGTAAAATGAAATCATTACTTTTTGAACAATATACTCATTAACAACGACATTCATAGTGACAGTGTTAGTTTCATTGGCCCTGGCACTTCAATCCTATAATCACTGCAATCTGTTCGTTTCAGACTAGAATTTTTATGGTGATATATGCAGTAGCTAAATTGCAAATTACTGTAGGAATTTATTGTTTTCTTCAACTCATTTATGATGTTGAATATTTACATATTTGCATGTAGCTAACATATGATCTGAAATAATGTGATTATAATTGAAGGAAAGTTTAAGCCTGCTACTTTTTCCTGTTTGGATAAAAGGTTAAATATATTTCATCAAATACTGATGTAGAAAATTAAATATTGGTTTGCTTGTATTTATTTCATATATCTTTAATCATCTCATTCTATACTTAAAATTTCATTTATTTAAAAAAATAAAAAGATTTGAAATATTCAACAGTTTCGTGATTATATGGAACAAAGTTATTAATATGTAATTTTTTAAAGTGAACTTTAATGTATTTTGTCGCTCTATCTTATTTAGGATAAAAATTATTATTCATAGTTTGCTGCCTCATTTCATATTATAATACGTGATATAAAGTATCACAAGTATTTTATCATGTAGCACCATTTTAAGTCATTATATTAAACCTATTTTGTTTTAAATAGGTATACTCAATACTTCGTTAAAATATCACTTCTCGAAACTAAATAATGTTAACATTTTTATAACAGAGTTACAAAATTATAAAAAGGGAAAGTAAATATATTGGCACTTGAGCTATTTAGTGAACTTAAGAATAATTAGTATTATATTGTAAATGCGAGGCAGCTTCACAACAAAAACATAAAATGCATAGTCTTCACTGATTTAGCAATTTAAGTACAAATATACTCCTATAGTTTCGACATATAGTTTGAGGAAATATATCAGAATGATATATCAAGTTTTAAGACATTATGGAAATGCTTTAACACGTTCAACCCGAGGTGACTCACCAACGTAAACACTCGTAAACAGCATTTCTGTTAGACAGCATGACTGATGAGTCACATCTAACTTATACCATGAGATAGTAGTCAATCACATTGCTTTGAGTGTTTCATTTTTATTTTTAAGTATGTAATAGAACCAAATTTAATAAAATGCAAATAAAAAACATACGAACTTAAAGACTATGCCTTATAATGGTACCACTTTTTTAAAACATTTGGAAAGATAAACGATTATGAAAAGAAAGATATAGTTCAACTTTTAAATTATAAATGCTTGTCAGAAAGAAAGACATCAAGTAATTGCATGTCAGCTGACCAATAAGCACATGAAAATGAGCTTTGGGTTGAATGTATTAATAAATCTCTATGTACGTATATATCAGGTATCCATTACTAAAATATAGTAGGTTTACTTTAATTAAGTAATAAACTAATAATTTTTTAATAGATAGAAAAATTTGAAAAATTTATAATACGTATGTCTTAAAAACTTGTAAATGTCATTAAAAATAAAATGAAAGTACTATACAAGATACTTATAGTGAAATAAGATAAATTATTATAAACCAAAAAAATGTTTTTTTAAGTAAGGAATGATATATGGAATATTTTGTTTAGACAAATTAAATAAATACTGTTACCGTATCAGCGAAACAAATTAAATATGCCGCTATTAAAACAAATAAATATAAGAATTATACATTAATTAGAAACTATTATTCCATACTATGTATGATGGAAAATAAAATTGAAATAGCAGCATTTTACATGAGAGAAACATACTGTAAAATTTGTGTTGATTAGTCTGGGATGTTGATTGAAGATGGAAGAGGTACAAATTGTTCCAGAATCTGTCCCATTGTGTGTTGTAACATTGCTTGTTTTTCTTCTAAAGCAACAACCTGTTTTATATTGTTTCTATTAGTAACAAATTAATGTATTCATGGGGAGAATATTCAATAGATTTCTTACTATACTCACCCTTTCTAATAATTGATTGTAAAGTGCAAATGGAACATAAATAGGGGTTCCAGAAGTAGTTGATATTGGTTCGAGATATGGAGATGTGTCAGATTTCTGACTTTGACCTTTATCCTTTTGTTTACTTTCTTCACTTTCTGTTTCTAATTTGTTAATACAGTCAGCGACATTTGTTGTTGTTGCCAATGCTCTGCATTAAGGTTTTAAAAAAGATATATGAATTAAAAAACTTGTTTAAAGTGAATGAAAATATTTTTTCTTTTTCCAGTCTTGATTTTTCTATATAGGACATTTATTTTATTAATCTTAAAGAAATAAATGAATTTGACATAATATTACCGTGAATTGGGTCGTTCCTTCTTTTCTTCGGATTTATCTACACGATCAAGCGATACAATTTTTCTCCTTTCTAACTGATTTAATTTTAATTCCTCTACCTATAAATAATAATTTTGTCAAATAATAGTTTGTGTAATTGTAAGAAAAATAAATTATTATTATTAAAAAATAATATATGTATGTATGTATGTATGTAAATCAATATACAAATATACATATAGATGAAATATAGTGAATTACCCAAGGTGCTTTTCTTCTTGCTTTTGCAGCCAATCCTTCTGGTTCTTCTTCTCGTAATTGTTCTAACATAGTATCTGCATTACCATTTGCTAAACTATCTTCCTATTATAAATAAACAATAATGTATAAGAAGTATAAATACTTTTAATTGTATTGTTATCAGATATTCAATGAGTGTATGAACACTAACAGGTGTAGTAGTGGTTGTTGTGCTTGTTGATCCAGCAGCATGGCGTCTTAAACGTTGCGAAGAAGGTGGACGTCGATGGGGTGCTTTAGCTCGTGATGCTGTTAAATGCGAAAGCGGTGCTCCTTCTCCTCGCTCTACCCCATCTAGCTCTTCACCCAAAGCTGTATTGGTATTTCCATTACCATTATTAGTCCCCACATCACCTACAAGACGTTTCAGATTCGATGTAATGGAATGTCCTATAGTTTTTCTTTCTCCACCACTTCCTCCAACTCCTGGGGAAGTCATTGTTGTAGAAGGTGTTGCTGTTGATATGGCTTTCTTAGTTGCATCTATAATGAAAACAAAAATTCCTACAATTTATAGTAAAATAAATTATTTTATACATGGTTTTAAAGTTTACGCAACTAATAACAATAAAAACAACAATAAAAGATTAAATACCTGCATGTGCATCTTTTACATCCAAACTTTTTCTAGTATGCACTTTTCCATTTTTCTTTACCTGATGAGAATGTTTTGTAACAGACTTAATGGAAGCTTTAAGTTTTTGCTCGTGATCTTGATGATCAGGCAGAATATTTAATATTTCAACAAAATTATCAGGAAATAAACCTACTTGACCATTTAATTCTCCTATCCACCAACCCTAAAAATTATTTCATATTTTATTGACACGGATATATTCAGATTATATTTCCTTAAACTTATTCATAACTTATCTAAATATATAGTATCTAATTTAAATACTCTGTACCTTATCAGAGGCATTTGTAGATAGAAGAGTTATTATATCTCCTTCATTTAATGTTAATTCATCTACATTAGCAGCTTCATAAGGGAAAAGTACTTTACACATTTTTTTGCTATCTTGATCTTTATGTTTATCAGGTTCTTCACAAGCTGGAGGAGATACAAAATTTGAGGGAAAAACACCAACTCTGCCTTTAAGCCTACCTCTCCACCATCCCTCTTCAACCTCACCCAAAAATTCTATAGAATCTTGTGGTACTAAAGTTAATTCATCTTTATTACAAGGTTCATAATTAAAAAGCACTTTACAAAATCGTCTTTTAGATCCTCCATTTTTTAAGGAAACATCTTCAGATTTAGCACTACTAGCTCCTTCACTTCCTCCACTTCCTGTACTTCCAACTGTCCCACTTGATAAAGGTTCTAATACCTATATTTGACGATAATTATCTCTATAATTTCATATATGTAACCTTTGTATTAACGTTTAGTCTTTGTTAATTAAAATTTATATGAATAAATCTTATATCGCACATGTTATACTGATGCAAAATAAAAAATATATTAATACTGAAAAAATTAAAATTTACCTTGACAAAATTATCAGGAAACATGCCACGTTTATCTCTTAAAGTACCTTCCCACCAGCCACCTAACATTACTTTAATTTCTGTAATAATGTCTCCTTTCTTCAAAGTTAATTCATCAGGTTCTTGCGCTTCATAGTTATATTCTACAATTGCCTCCATTTTTTTAATTTTAACAGTAGCTTGAATTTTTTAACACATAAATATCACAACCTTGTATCTGTAAGAAATACACACTAGTTTACACGAAAAGCACCAAAAATACTGAATTTTCATGTAGATGCGTAAACAGACACATGAATGACATATAAATGACAGAATATGAAGTTTTTGAATCAAGTCACTTTTTAAAATAAAAGTTTGATAGGTTAATTTATTTACGTGGGCAGTTCAATATGAAATTTTTAGTCGTTTTCTTTGTAACGAGTTCTTGTTGCAAACGAATAAATTACTCTCCGTGAAAAAACAGACTGAACACAGAATGTAGCATACGTATGAGTTAAGACAAATTGCGCGTCTGTAAAAGTCATTTGTTCCTCGTGCATCCTCCACCTTTCATATCACTGCACGTACTTATTATATTCATTGTATTACAATATTTAAAAGATGTGTCGTTGTAAACTGAAAATTTAGGCGTATCCCATATACGGTTAACAGCTCGATATATCTGCCATCGCGGCCATCTTGGACTCCAAGCTCAAGTGAACTTCAAGATGCAATTTGTGCATAAGGTGCGCATGCTAACCTATCACTGACTCAAAGAACGCGCCAAATAATTCATGATTCATTTCTGCTACATGTGTGAAGCTCTTCACACACAATCTCTTGAAGCACTTCAAGAAACGTTCAAGAACATAATGTAAACGCGGTCATAATTTATAAAAGACATTATTACTTCAATTATAATTATTACTTATATATAGTTACCAATGATCTAGATAATTCACTTTTTAAAAATGTAGGTTACCTACCGACATTTATCACTCTTCTTATATCGTACATTTATATGTATTTTAAAGAAAACATTCGTCTAGAAAGTCATGTGACTTATCGTTTATTTTCAAGCGGCTGATTCATACTAATCGGTTACCTCTTATAATAAAGACCCTCACGTATCGAATATGCGCAAAGCATACAAAGTCTTGTGTGTACTTAACGTTTTAAGTCACACGTAACGAGGTCAATTTAAAAAACGTAACATAATAATACTATCTGATACAACGAGTAAAACAAATTCAAAACAACATAGAGATCAAACCTTAGCGTAAAAAGGAATTTCAAATTAAAGTATGAAATATAAAATTCTGTGAAGGTAATAGAGAAAATTCTGGATTATATGTGAAAAGTGTACAACTTTATCTACTACCAAATAAAATTTAAAATTGTACAGTTACTCTACAAACTTTTTTGAATTTGAGCATTTAGTAAATACATTTCTGTGTCAACATGATTAGAAACTTATTACTTAAAACGAAGCAAGTAATTAAATAATTACTTAATAATATGCAAGTAAAATTAATTACGATTGTTTTAATGCGATTAGTATTGATCTGTCAACATGGTTTTACCATGTTTCGGTGTACAAAATTTTCCATTGAATGCAATCAATACTTCAAAAAAACTTCGATTATAAGGCTATATTTCCCCAAAATATTTTGAAATCAATAACAATGTAAAAGATTTTTCGATTTTTAATTTTTTGTTCTCAACATTGATATTTTCTTTTTGTTGATAATTTGGTAGAAGTAACCTCAATTGCCAATAAACAATAAATCTATTTTGATAATATCTTACTGTATTTTTTAAATTATATATAACTTTTTTTAAATGTTCGCACTGATTTACTTATTTCTCATAATAACGAATTAGAAATAAAGTTGTAATAAATTATATTAATCGTTTTTTATAGTAAATGTTATTATAGGGATAACCAATTTAATTAAAACGAATGTATTTGATAAGAACATTTAAATCAGTAATGACTCGAACATGTTTTATTAATTGTAAATTGTATAACTAATTTGTTATAGCATAGTTGGTGCTAAATAAACAAGGTGAATTACGCGTCCGAGTTTATAAACAATATTCGGTCAATGAAAAGTAAGTTATCTACCTTGAAATTCTCTGTTACGTGAATTCATGAAAGTATTATTATTACCAAGATAAATATTTAAATTAACAATGTATTTTTAAAGTTGAACATAAAATTAGTGACATTCGAATTTGAAACAATTCACTTAGATTCGTTAAGTTCTATTAATTTTAAATATACACATCCATACGTACATACAAAATAAATACATGCATACATACATACGAATACTATATATCAGCGTAGAATATGAAAAGTAATTTCTTAAACATTTTAATTGACAGCTACTTACATGATTTAAATCTGTAACCGAACTTCGAAAATCTCTATCTATATTATTGATTTGACAATTTAAGGTTAATTAAAGATTCATTTGAACGCAAACAAACTGTTGAAATTGATAATATTTATACAAAATTGTAACGAGTTATAAATGTATAAAAAGATATATAGATCGTATCATGATCATAAATATGTTTATAAATGCATCACACGTAGATAAATCGTTTTAAGTATAAAGTCTATACGATCGTATCTATACCACAGTTTGCGCACGATACGATTCAAATAATCAATGCGTCAGTATGAAACGCGATTCGTAAATGATTAATCATTTTATATGGAGAGTGCAAGTCCTTCGGATCACCGATTTAATTGAAACTTTACAGATTTATAGATTTCGTCATGCAGTTCAAGAATATATATCATTATAGCCGTCACTACTCAATAATTTTTGAAATATTTATGATTAAAGTTTTACTACTTACATAACTATAGAGTTAGTGCCACTTCTTGCCGAACGAAGTCGTGGCCTAACGGCAACATTCGAAAATTCCTACGAATTAGGTCTTGGGTTCGATTCTCCTCCCGTCTTTAATCCAATTTTTTTCTTCAATGTAGTTTATATTTTGTATTCATTTTTCGCCTATGAAAACATTGTAAATAAACAATTGTAAGTCAAATTTCTTAATAAAAAAATTTATTTTTTATCCTTTCTTATGCTGGTATATATTTATTACAAAATAATAAGAATATTATGCAAGAAAAACTTTCTATAGCAATCTTATTTACTACTAATTATTAAATTAAACATTGTACAAGAATGTTGTCTATAATTCCAACTTTGTTGTGCAGCTATAAATGTTCATGAATTAGTTACAGAAACTTGGAAATTTATTAATTTTCTTTTGCCGAATAAATACAAATTTTACCGCCTGCGATCAGCAGAGAGGGGATAGAAAAGGATAGAATGGCTCCGACAGTGAAAAATTAATAAATTACTCAATTTCCGTAATTAATTTATGAACTTTTATAATTTCATTGTAAAGCTAAAACTTCAGGCAATATTCCTATATAATTTTCGTAAAGAATTTAACTCCAAATTGTTAGTTATTAATTATTGTTTAATGGCTTCTATGATTTCGTAACGACGAACGTCACGATCTTCCGTGAAAATATTTAATACTAAACGAAACTAGAAGCAAAATATGATCAAAAGTTATATGAGAAGATTCGCAAGAACATTGTTTTTATAATGAGTGCCTAAAGTTCCATAAATTAATTGCGTAAGGATAGTAATTAATGAAAAACCAACGGCATCTTCGACAATCTTCGACAACAATTCAAACACTACGCAGAAAAATTATTAATAATTAATTAATTAGGGACAAATTTATATCGAAAAATATATTGGAAAGTTCGTTAAGGATCTGGCTTTACGATGCAATTATAAAAGTTCATAAATTAATCACAGATATTGAGTAATTAGTGAATTTTCCACTGCCGAAATGGTATATTAGGAAGTAACAGGAGCACATAATCAGAGTTAGTAACATATTTGAAGATAATTAGTGACATCTATGATTTTGAACTCGAAACTCGGATAAGGTAAAAAGAACAGATTGCGCTTGGAGGTCGCCTAAATCCTCGTGACGTGTTGGATGAAATAAATAAAACAATCAAATGACTTAATAACCAATACACATACATTTCCCTTCTTTTTTATTTAAGAACTCCATAAAATTTTCTACATTCTTTAATAAATTTAGCCCAAACAATGGTTTTAATTAGACAATCAGCATTCATTTCTTTACCTGGCAGACGACAAATGTGCAAAGGTACGCCTTTATAACGTAATTATGAAAGTTCATAAATTAATCAGAGAAATTGAATGACTTGCTAATTTTTCTCTAAGTGAACAGGAGAGTGTATAGAAAATCAGAAAAAATTGCAAACAAACGCCGGACGCATTGTTGGGTACATGCAGGTGCGCATGCATCACGCAAAAGAATGTAAGTCTTTGTATTAACACAACCATCAGTTGAATTAAATAGTGTAAGTTCTGAGCTATTGTTTTTCTACCTTTTATTAGTGATAGCAGAGTCTAGTTGTAAAATGACAATATTCTGTTGAAGTAAATGGGCACATGCAACAAGATAAAAATATTGGACTCGTGGAATATTACCAGCGTAGAGTCATTAGATGCCACTAATTATTTTTCATGTGGAGAAAATATTAAAGCAGTAATACAAGTATGTAAGGTTTGATATGTCCATTTGATTTTAGGTTGACTGGCCATATGACATACAGGATAGACATATTTGATGGTGAATTGAAAATTGAGAAAAGGGAGATGGATGTGGCAGATAAAAATGGATTTAAATTAAATTAGGTGATGTTATCTTGTATCAACATGATATGGTGAAAGGTACGTTGTGATCCTGATCCGAATAAATATTGATATCAGTGGACAAAGCCACTGACGAACGCTAATGTGTTAAGTTTCAAAAAGTTGGCGCTAAATTGTATAAAGAAAGGGGAAAAGTTCAAGTGGAAGCAGTGAGAACAGGAAATACATATGTAAAATCAAGAAACAGAAAAGGGGCAGCATATCTATGAACATAGAAAGATGTGCGACATCGATGATTGGGTCATGCAAATATGAGGATCATTGAAGAGATGGAGAATGAACAAATGGTAATAGTTATAAAATTTAAGGATAAATTGAATATAGAGTTAATATAAATATTGCATTAAGGCACAAATGTGTAGAAATATCTATAGGAACATGGAAAAAGTAAAAGCAACAAGAATACTGGGGCTGTGGCACATGGAATTGATTGGGCCAGTGAAGCTAATGTTAAAAGGACATAAAGGTATGTCTTATCTGTTGATGGTTATTTGAGAAAAGAACCATTTGGTTGACTGATTTATAAATGACTAAAAATTTAATATGAAATATTGACGATGGATTTTTTTTTATTATAGGAAACTTACAAACATGAGTAATATTTATATGTAAGAGCCAGTCACTAAGGGTAAAGTAGTAAGTATTAGTTAATAATGTTTCAATAGATTGTATATCTGTTTTTAAAAATTTAACCGATATACAATATTTACTTTCTAAATTTCTATATTAATATATTAAATAATTTCTAATTTGAATTGCAATAATAAATAATAAATTTTAATAAATTTGATTTTAAAAACATTGTACATGAATAAAACTAATATATTTGTTATAACTAGGTTGTAATGAAAACAACTGTTGGTGATATTGAGGCAGAATTATGGGTCAAAGAAACTCCGAAGACATGTAGAAATTTCATACAATTATGTATGGAAGGTTATTGGGATAACAATATATTTCATACACAAGGTGGTGATCCTACAGATACAGGAGAAAGTTGTAAAATATATGGAGAGCCATTTAAAGTGAGACCATATTTAAAAGTAAAATGAATTCGTTTTTTCTTCAAGAATAATTATTAGATATATGTGTTTTAGGACGATTTTCGTACAAGATTACGTTCCTGTGGACGAGGTTTAATTGCTGGTGGCTATGCTGGAGAAGATGACAATGGTTTCCAATTCTTATTTACTGTTGGTTCCACATTAGAATTGCATAATAAACATACAATCTTTTGTAAGGGTACTGGACAAACTATATATAACATGCTTGAACTTGAAGAAGCACTTGTAGATGAGGTAAATTTAATGTTTACAAGAAAATACATCAAGAATTGATATAAATATAATATTACCTCCTTTTTGTAGAATGCTAGACCATTTTATCCTCCAAGATTGATAAAAATTATGATATTGAACAATCCATTTTCTGATATTACACCAAGGATAATAGTACAGGAAAGTGAAGAAGCAAAGGACAATTCAAAAACTAAAACAGCAGCAATAAAGTAAAAATCATATATGTTTGCAGAATTTAGCCCTGATAGTATTGTTCTTTGTAATAAAAAATATTGTTACAGAGATTTCAATATTCTATCATTTGGTGAAGAAGCAGAGGAGGATGAAGAAGAAACTGTGATATTAAATAAAAAGTTTAGTGATAGGTACAAATCAGCGCATGATCATTTAATTGATGAAAGTGACGACGAAGTAAAAACTAAAGAAGAGTTAGAAGTTATAAAGAAAGAGAAAGAGTTAGTGTTTACATTATAACTATGTTATAGAAAGTGGAATTTTTATTGACTTGTATTATATAATCTTATATTTATATTTTCACAGCAATGAAGGAAAGGATAAAAAGTAAATTGAGAAATACAAAAAAGTTTCCGAAGAAAGTAGAAAATTATAAAATAGATGATGTTGAAGATGATAAAGATATAAAGGAAAATGAATAGGAAATAAAGAACTTATGAGGTTTAGGACGAGAGAAAGCCGCGGAGATGCACGATAAGAGAGATAGATACAAGAAAGACCAATATCTAGAATTATTAGGATAAGTCATATATTTGAATAGAATCATTTGCAGTAATGTATATGTCTATAAATATTGTTACATTTATATATGGACATTATAATGAAAATTATTAAGTGTATTTATTACGAAACATCTGTTTCTCTCAACAGTCCGTGGTACGGACATCTACTCAGATTCTAATGACTATATATCATTGTTTATTATGTTGTTAACATTTAACGTTTATATGTGAAACTTTCGAAATGAATAGAAAATACTTTAGCATATAACTATTGCAGTTTTATTTTCTTTTTACCAAGAACAAAGCCACTCATCTTCATCTGTGACCTCATGTTCGTCTATATTTAATTCATCAACTTTAAAAATTGCATCGTAAAGGTACAGCCTTAGCGAGCTTTCTAATGTAATTCTGGATATGAATTGCTTGTTATTTCAATAATTATTGGTGATTATTGCATAGAGTGTTTGAATTATTGCCGTAGATACTAATGATTTATCTTTCCATTGGTATAGCGGAATAATTAATAATTCAAGTTCATGAATTAATAATAGAAATTTAGAATTTTTCGTAACAGAAATATATTTATATTTGCTTTATTGATATTAATAAATGTAAGAAACATCGTTTGATATTTCACATCGATACTTCAGCACATGGCTATTTCAAAGACGAAGCATCTTCCCGCGAAAACGAGACACAGCTTTGCCCAATCGCAGAATACTTCTGGTCGAAGCGAATCCAACATGCAGGTAGCACATGATGGAATATTTACACGCGTTAAAGTAAAACTTTCAGTCCCTGAACAAAGCGATTTGTGCAGTAGTGTTATCCTTCGTCAGCCTTTTAATTACTGCAACTGACGAAAGAAATATTCAAGAACAGTAATACGCATTATCTGTTATTATTTCGGAATATTGAGCAACTTCTGCAACTTCGTCGTGATATATACGAAAGGACCACAACACAAGATTAAGAAATTGAAAGAACTATACTAAGCGCAGAATAAATAACTGTGAACACTTGTTCGGTGGTAAAATACTACATATAGAAAAAACTGAAGGTGCACATTTAAAATAAGTGACGGAAGTACAAGTGCCTGTGAAATAGTGTTACACCGTTCAATTTTATAGTTTACATTTCCGTAATTAGTCTTTCGGACTAGGTTTTTTCACTATAACAGCGATGATTAGGCTTTTCGCTATATCGTATGCCGATTTCTCTATGATTTCCACCATTCGTGTCCGAAGTTTAATAACGTAAGTGTCTGTGGCTGTGAAATCGTGCTGCGTGATAGAATCTTTTGGCTTCTATTTAAAAAATTAGGCTTCTCGATTAGGTTTGCCCTATATGTCAGTGTAGAGTGGAATGTTCTCAAATGGGATTGGATATTTTTTTTCGGTTTCGAACGTGCGTTTTCGAGAAATAGTGCCGCATGTGTCAATGGTTGTGATATGGTGCTACGCAATTGACTTTTATTTTTTCTATCTTCGAAATTAGGCTTTTTGATTAGGTTTGTTCTATATATTATTGTAGAATGGAATGTTCTCTAATGGGATTGGATATTTTTTTCCGGTTTCGTATGTGCGTTTTCGAAGAATAGTGCCGAATGTGTCAGTGGCATTCTGTTCGCCATGCGCGATTTCCTTTTTTCGCTTCTATTTTTGAATTCAGTCTTTTGGATTAGGTTTTTTCGGGATAACAGTGTAGAGTATGTTCGAGGCAATATTCTGTTGAAATGAACAAGCACGTGTAACAGTAGAAAAATGATGTACTCATGGAATTGCACCATCATATAGAAATAGAGGCCAATAGTTATATTTTATACCGATAAAAAATTGAAGCAGTAATACATATATGTAATTTATGGTGTGTATATTGATTTGTTGGTCGGCCAACCATATGACTTACGACTTAGAAATGTTTGATGGTCAAACCAATATTCGTAAAAGGGAGATACTTTGGGAAGACAAAGAGGAATATAATTAATTTAGGTAATGTCCTCTTGTAACAATAATATGTTGAGAATAGATTAAGGTAGAAGTGAATGTTGTGCTCCTGATTTAAGTAAATATTCACATCAGTGTCAAAGTCAGTGATCATCTCTAATCTGTTATATTTCAGAATGTTGGAGCCGAGGTATATAAAGAAAAGAGAGGTTCTAATGCAAGCAGTAAGAAGAGGAAACGCATATTATGTTGCGTTAGGAAACAGGAAGAGGGCAACATATGTATGAACAGGAAGGATGTGTATCATTGATATACAAATATGAGGACCATTGAACAGATGAAGAATGAGCAATTGGTAATAGTTATAAAACTTAAAGATAAATTGAATATAGAGTTTAAATGTTGCATTAAGGCACATATGTGTAGAAATATCTATAGGGACATGGAAAAAGTAAAAGCAACAAGAATAATGGGGCTGTGGCAGATGGAATTAATTGGGCCAGTGAAGCTAATGTTAAAAGGACATAAAGGTATGTCTTATCTGTTGATGATTATTTGAGAAAAGAACCATTTGGTTGACTGATTTATAAATGACTAAAAATTTAATATGAAATATTGACGATGGATTTTTTTTATTATAGGAGACATACAAACATGAGTAATATTTTGATGCAAGAGCCAGTTACTAAGGGTAAAGAAATAAGTATTAGTTATTAATATTTCGATGGATTGTATATCTGTTTTTAAAAATTTTACCGATACACAATATTTACTTTCTAAATTTCTATATCAATATATTAAATATTTTCTAATTTGAATTACAATAGCAAATAATGAATTTTAGTAAAGTTGATTTTAAAAGTATTTTACATTAATAAAACTAATATATTTGTTATAGCTCGGTTATAATGAAAACAACTGTTGGTGATATTGAGTTAGAATTATGGGCAAAAGAAACTCCAAAGGCATAAAGAAATTTCATACAATTATATATGGAAGGTTATTGGGATGACACTATATTTCATACACAAGGTGGTAATCCCACAGGTACAGGAGAAGGTGGTAAAATATATGGAGAGCCATTTAAAGTGAGACTATATTTAAAAATAAAATGAATTCCCTTTTTATTCAAAAATAATTATTGTATCTATGTGTTTTAGGACGAATTTCGTACAAAATTACGTTCTTGTGGACGAGGTTTAATTGCTATTGCTAATGCTGGAAAAGATGATAATACTTCACAATTCCTCTTTACTCTTGGTTGTACATCAGAATTGCAGAGTAAACATACAATCTTTGGTAAGGTTACTGGAGAAACTATATATATCATGCTTAAACTCGAGAAGACACCTGTAGATGAGGTAAATTTAATGTTTACAAGAGAATATGTCAAAAAATAATATAAATATCATATTTCCTCTTCTTTGTAGAATGATAGGCTATTTTATCCTCCAAGATTGTTAAAATCTATAATATTGAGCAATCCATTTTCTGTTATTATATCATGAATAACTGTAGAGAATAGTGAAGAAGTAAAGGACAGTTCTAAAACTAAAACAGCAGTGGTAAAGTAAAAATCATATATGTTTGCAGAATTTAGCCCCGATAGTATTATTCTTTACAATGAAAAATTTTGTTACAGAGATTTCAATCTTTTATCATTTGGTGAAGAAGCAGAGGAAGATGAAGAAGAATGTGTGATATTAAATAAAATGTTTAGCGATAAGGGCAAATCAGCTCGTGATCATTTAACTGATCCAAAATTAAGCTTACAACCAACTGTTGAATTGCTTGGAGTTGCAAATAAAAAAAGGAAGGAGGACCATAGTAGGGATTGGGAAAGTAACGACGAAATAAAAATGTCAAGAAGAATTTGAAGTTATAAAGAAAAAGAAAGAATTAGTATATTGTTCACATTATAACTATGTTATAGAAAATAGAATTTTTTATTAACTGTGTCATATTTATATTTTCAGAGCAATGAAGGAGAGGATAAAAAATAAAATGATGGATGCAAAGAAGAAACGGAAGATAGTAGAAAATTGTAAAATAGACAATGTTGAAGATGATAAAGATATAGAGGAAAATAAATAGAGAATAAAGAACTCCGTATGAGGATTAGTACGAGAGAAAGCCGAGGAGATGCACGATAAGAGAGATAAGATGCAAGGCAAACCAATATCTAGAATTATTAGGATAACTCATGTATTTGAATGGAATTATTTGCAGTAGTGTGCATATGTCTATAAATATTGTTACATATATATATGGTCATTGTAATGAAAATTATTACGTAATATGTGGTACGAAACATCTGTTTCTCTCAACGGTCCGTGGTACGGACATCTACTCAGATTCTAATGCCTATATATCATTCTTTATTATGTTGTTAACATTTAACGTCTATATGAGAAACTTTCGAAATGAATAAAAAATACTTTAGCATATAACTATTGCAGTTTTATTTTCTTTTTACCAAGAACAAAGCCACTCATCTTCATCTGTGACCTCATGTTCGTGTATATTTAATTCATCAGCTTTAAAAATTATATCGTAAAGGTACAGCCTTAGCGAGCTTTCTAATATAATTCTGGATATGAATTGCTTGTTATTTCAATAATTATTGGTGATTATTGCATAGAGTGTTTGAATTATTCCCGTAGATACTAATGATTTATCTTTCCATTGGTATAGTGGAATAATTAATAATTCAAGTTCATGAATTAATAATAGAAATTTAGAATTTTTCGTAACAGAAATATATTTATATTTGCTTTATTGATATTAATAAATGTAAGAAACATCGTTTGATATTTCACATCGATACTTCAGCACATGGCTATTTCAAAGACGAAGCATCTTCCCGCGAAAACGAGACACAGCTTTGCCCAATCGCAGAATACTTCTGGTCGAAGCGAATCCAACATGCTGGTAGCACATGATGGAATATTTACACGCGTTAAAGTAAGACCTTCAGTCCCTGAACAAAGCGATTTGTGAAGCAGTGTTATCCTTCATCAGCCGTTTAATTACTGCAACTGACGAAAGAAATATTCAAGAACAGTAATACGCATTATCTGTTATTATTTCGGAATATTGAGCAACTTCTGCAACTTCGTCGTGATATATACGAAAGGACCACAACACAAGATTAAGAAATCGAAAGAACTATACTAAGCGCAGAATAAATAACTGTGAACACTTGTTCGGTGGTAAAATACTACATATAGAAAAAACTGAAGGTGCACATTTAAAATAAGTGACGGAAGTACAAGTGCCTGTGAAATAATGTTACACCGTTCAATTTTATCGTTTACATTTTCGTAATTACGCTCCCGGACTAGGTTTTTTCACGATAACAGCGCTGATTAGGCTTTTCGCTATATCGTGTGCCGATTTCTCTATGATTTCCATCATTCGTGTCCGAAATTTAGTAACGTAGGTGTCCGTGGCTGTGAAATCGTGCTGCGTAATAGACTTTTTTGGCTCCTATTTAAAAAAATTAGGCTTCTCGATTAGGTTTGCCCCATATATCAGTGTAGAATGGAATGTTCTCTAATGGAAATGGAACGTTTTCTAATGGGATTGGATATTCTTTTTCGGTTTCGAACGTGCCTTTTCGAGAAATAGTGCTGAATGTGTCAGTGGCTGTGAAATCGTGCTGCGCAATTGACTTTTATCTTTTCTATCTTCGAAATTAGGCTTTTTGATTAGGTTTGTTCTATATATCAGTGTAGAATGGAATGTTCTCTAATGGGATTGGATATTTTTTTTCGGTTTCGAACGTGCCTTTTCGAGAAATAGTGCTGAATGTGTCAGTGGCTGTGAGATCGTGCTGCGCAATTGACTATTATCTTTTCTATCTTCGAAATTAGACTTTTTGATTAGGTTCGTTCTATATATCAGTGTAGAATGCAATGTTCTCTAATGGGATTGGATTTTTTTTCCGGTTTCATGTGTGCGTTTTCGAGAAATAGTGCCGAATGTGTCAGTGGCTGTGAAATCGTGCTGCGCAATTGACTTTTATCTTTTCTATCTTCGAAATTAGGCTTTTTGATTAGGTTTGTTCTACATATCAGCGTAGAATGGAATGTTCTCTAATGGGATTGGATTTTTTTTCCGGTTTCATGTGTGCGTTTTCGAGAAATAGTGCCGAATGTGTCAGTGGCTGTGAAATCGTGCTGCGCAATTGACTTTTATCTTTTCTATCTTCGAAATTAGGCTTTTTGATTAGGTTTGTTCTATATATCAGTGTAGAATGGAATGTTCTCTAATGGGATTGGATATTTTTTTTCGGTTTCGAACGTGTCTTTTCGAGAAATAGTGCCGAATGTGTCAGTGGCTGTGAAATCGTGCTGCGCAATTGACTTTTTTTGCCTCTATTTTCGAAATTAGGCTTGTGGCTTCGGTTTTTTCGGTATAGGAGCATAGAGTAGGCTGAAAACAATATTCTGTCGAAATAAGCAGACACGTACAACGGTAGAAATGTGTTAGACTCATGGAATATGACCAGCATAGAGCCATTAGATGCGAAGGATTATATTTTACAGCGAAAAAAAATTCGAGAAGCAATACAAATATATAGGGTTTGATATGCTATTGGATTCCAGGTTGGCTAGCAATATGACATAGAAGAGAGAATTCTTCGATGGTGAAATAAAGATTGAGATAATGTAGGTGGTTTAGTCAGACAAAAGGGAATAAAATTAATGTAGATAGTGGCCTCTTATAACAAGTTATTAAGTTTCAGATTGATGGGGCTGAGGTATATAATGAAAAGAGAGGGATTCGAGTGAGAGCAGCGAGAAGAGGAAACACATATTATGCCGAATCAAGAAGCTGCAAAGGGGCAGCATATGTATCAATACAAAAGGATGTGTGGCATCGACATGCAAATATGAGGATCTTTGTAGAAATGGAAGATGAATACATGGTAGTATTTATGAAAGTTAAAAATAAATTGAATGTGGAGACTGAATAGTGCTAAATGATAAATGAATAAAATTAAATCTACGCTGTTACATAGGGAAATATTGTTGACCAGCACTAAGGTGTTATATTTCAGAATGATGGAGCTAAGGTACATAATGAAAAGAAAGAAGTTTGAATGACAGAAAAGAGAAGAAGAAATGCATATTATGTTGAATCAAGAAACATAAAAGAAGCAGCATATGTATCAAGAGAGAAAGATGTGTTGCATTAACATGCAAATGTGAGAATCATTGAAGAGATGGAGAATGAGCAATTGGTAACAGTTATAAAAATTAAAGATAAATTGAATATAGAGTTAATATAAATGTTGCATTAATGCACAAATGTGTAGAAATATCTATAGGAACATGGAAAAAGTAAAAGCAGCAAGAATAATGGGGCTGTGGCACATGGAATTGATTGGGCCAGTGAAGTTAATGTTAAAAGGAGATAAAGGTATGTCTTATCTGCTGATGATTATTCGAGAAAAGAACCACTTGGTTGACTGATTTATAAATGATTAAAGATTTAATATGAAATATTAATGACGATGGATTTCTTTTATTATAGGAGACATACAAACATGAGTAATATTTTGATGCAAGAGCCAGTTACTAAGGGTAAAGAAATAAGTGTTAGTTAATAATATTTCAATGGATTGTATATGTGTTTTTAAAAATTTTACCGGTATACAATATTTACTTTCTAAATTTCTATATCAATATATTAAATATTTTCTAATTTGAATTACAATAGCAAATAATGAATTTTAGTAAAGTTGATTTTAAAAGTATTTTACATTAATAAAATAATATATTTGTTATAGCTCTGTTATAATGAAAACAACTGTTGATGATATTGAATTAGAATTATGGGCAAAAGAAACTCCGAAGACATGTAGAAATTTCATACAATTATGTATGGAAGGTTATTGGGATAACAACATATTTCATACACAAGGTGGTGATCCTACAGATACAGGAGAAAGTTGTAAAATATATGGAGATTCCAAAACTAAAACAGCAGCAATAAAGTAAAAATCATATATGTTTGTAGCATTTAGCCATGATAGTATTAGTCTTTGCAATGAAAAATTTTGTTACAGAGATTTCAATCTTTTATCATATGGTGCAGAAGCAGAGGAAGATGAAGAAGAATCTGCGATATTAAATAGAAAGTCTAGTGGTATGGGCAAGTCAGCACACGATCACTAAACTGATCCAAAATTAAGCTCACAACCAGCTGTTGAACTACTTGTACATAGAAATAAAGAGAGGAAGGAAGACCGTAGTAGCGATTGGGAAAGTGACGACGAAGTAAAAACTCCAGAAGAATTAGAAGTTATAAAGAAAGAAAAAGAGTTAGTTTATTGTTTACATTATAACTATGTTATAGAAAGTAGGACTTTTTATTGACTGTCTTGTATTTATATTTTCAGAGCAATGGAGGAAAGAATAAAAAAATAAATTGAAAGACCCAAAAAAGGAACCGAAGCAAGCAGAAAATTGTAAAATAGACGATGCTGAAGATGATAAAGATATAGAGGATTATGAATAGGGAATAAAGAACTCTTTATGAAGTTTTGCACGAGAAAAAACCGAGGATATGCACGATAAGAGAGTTAAATGCAAGATACACCAATATCTAGAATTATTAGGATAACTCATGTATTTGAATAGAATTATTTGCAGTAGTGTGTATATTTCTATAAATATTGTTACATCTATATATGGTCATTATAATGATAATTATTACGTGATATGTATTACGAAACATCTTTTTCTCACAACGGTCCGCGATACGGACATATACTCAGATTCTAATGTCTATATATCATTGTTTATTATGTTGTTAACAATTAACGTTTATATGTGAAGCTTTTAAAGTAAATAAAAAATATCTAAGTATGTAACCATGGTAGTTTCATTTTCGTTTTACCATTAATAAAATCATTCGCCTTCTTCCATGATTTCACGTTCGTCGGGTTATTAATAAAGTAAAGAGGAGGGAGTAAAGTGTGTTATACTTATTTATGTCGTTTTATTGTTTTGATTCTCCCGCCCAATGCGTCACGTGATTTTAATTCTGGAACTTCGATCAGCGCCATCTATGATTTGGGCTCAAATGATCCGGAAAGTGATAGGAACATAGAATACGCAAGGAGGTCGTCTATACCTCGCCATGTGTTAGACAAGGACACAGATGGGATAGAAAAGGATAGAATGGCTCCAGCAGTGAAAAATTATTAATTATTCAATATCCGTAAATAATTTGTGAACTTTTATAATTTCATTGTAAAGCTGAAACTCCAGACTATATTCTTATATAATTTTCGTAAGGAATTTAACTCTAAATTGTTTGTTATTAATTTTTGTTTGATGGCGTCTATGATTTCATAACGGCGACCATCACGATCTTCCGTGAAAATATTTAATACTAAACGAAACTAGAATCAAAATGTGATCAAAAGTTATGTGAGAAGATTCGCAAGAACATTGTTTTTATAATGAGTGCATAAAGTTTCATAAATTAATTGCGTAAAGGATAGTAATTAATGAAAAACCAATGGCGTCTTCGACAATTTTCTACAACAATTCAAACAGTGTGCAGAACAATAATTAATAATTAATTAATCAGGGCCAAAGTTATATCGAAAAATATATTGGAAAGTTCGTTAAGGATCTGGCTTTACGATGCAATTATAAAAGTTCATAAATTAATCACAGATATTGAGTAATTATTGAATATTCCACTGACGATTTGATTTATTAAAATATATTCGGAGCACATAATCAGAGTTAGTAAATTGACATCAGAGCCATCTATGATTTTAGACTTGACGCTCGAGTTCGGCAAGCTGTGGTAAGATGGCGCCAGGAGAGCGCTTGAAACCACGTAACGTGATGAAGTAATTAAATAAATCAATTAAACGACAAAAATAATTAATACGCATTCTGTTCCCTTGTTTTTATTCACTTAAGAACCCCATAAAGTTTTCTACATTTTTTAATAAGTTCAGTCGACGGAGTGGGTTTAATTGGACAATCAGCATTCGCTTCTTTATCTGGTAGACGAGAAATCTGCAATGGGGCGTATGTCAATACAATGGTGAAAGCTCCTGTATTAATCACGGAAATTCAGTAATTTGTTAATTTTTCTCCAAGAGAACAGGAGAGTTGCACAGAAAATGGGAAAAGAATTGCAAGAAAACGCAGGAAGCATTGTTGTGTTGATGGAAGTGTGGCTGCATCAAGCAAAAGAATGTAAGTTTTTGTATAAACATAACCTTAAGTTGTGATTAAATAGTGTAACAACAAGCCATTGTTTTTCTATCATTTATTAGTGATAGCAGAGCCTGTTTGTGAAATGACAATATTCTGTTGAAGTGAATGGACACGTGCAACAGGATAAAAATATTGGACTCGTGGAATATCACCAGCGTAGAGTCATTATTTTTCTTGTGGAGAAAATATTAAAGCAGTAATACAAGTATGTAAGGTTTGATATGCCCATTTGATTTTAGGTTGACTGGCCATATGACATACAGGATAGACATATTTGATGGAGAAATGAAGATTGAGAAAAAGAAGGTGGATGTGGCAGATAAAAAGGGGCTAAAATTAAATTAGGTGATGTTATCTTGTATAACATGATATGGTGAAAGGTACGTTGTGATCCTGATCCGAATAAATATTGATATCAGTGGACAAAGCCACTGACGAACGCTAATGTGTTGAGTTTCAGAAAGTTGGCGCTAAATTGTATAAAGGAAAGGGAAAAGTTCAAGTGAAAGCAGTGAGAACAGGAAATACATATTATGTAAAATCAAGAAACAGAAAAGAGGCAGCATATCTATGAACAGAGAAAGATGAGTGACATCGATGATTGGATCATGCACATATGAGAATCATTGAAGAGATGGAGAATGAGCAATTGGTAACAGTTATAAAAATTAAAGATAAATTGAATATAGAGTT